>NW_027632919.1:0-659 GCF_902686455.1 Sciurus vulgaris | reverse complement strand
CAGTCTACATGGTAAGCTGACTCCTAAGGCATAGGAAGTGTGACCACCTAATGAGAAGGGAAAAAAAACCAAAACTAATTTAGAGTCAGAAAGGCACTTCCAGGAACAGTACATTTGGTTCCTTGTCAGGTCTGTTGGGTGCTTTCATCTTGCTCTCACTCAGAGTTAGCCACTCCTGTGTGTCTCATGCTTAAGTCTAAGCTGTTGAGGGCAAGCATCAACAGAGGTTCAACCAGTCGGAGCCTAAGAACAACAGTTAGCTGTGTGAAGAACCTTCATGGACAGGATGAGTGAAACAGAAACCAAGGTCAGCATGTACTTAAAGTAATGTTCTTTCAGGCCTTTCCAAACTCCATGAATGAAACTTGATATTTTTCAACAATTTAGGGAAATTGAACATCCCTTAAATGAAGAGACAGTGTTACTGCTTAAAATACAATCAGGAAAGGAAGGGATAGGGGCAAGATTTAAGATGCAACCAACTAATTTGAAATTTCTGGCCCCAAATGAAGCTAGGATCCTACTAACATTAAGAACAAGAAGTTAAAAATTTTTCCTCATCAAAATTGTTGTATTTGGAAAGAAAACCTTGTTTTAATGTTTCGGCATTGCTAAGTGCAAACAGGACTTAAAGCTTGCATTTTTAAAATTGATCCCAA
>NW_027632920.1:0-798 GCF_902686455.1 Sciurus vulgaris | reverse complement strand
AAAAAGTGTACTTCCTAGAGGAGCAACTTAAGAAAAGGGGCAGATTGGGAGGTCACCCCCTCAGAAGCAATAGTTTTGGGGCTATCAGCGGACAAATGTGCCTTTGTGGGAGCCTAGGATTCAGGAATATGGTTGTGAAATGCTGGTGGAACCTAAGACCTAGGAAAGCCATTTTGAAAAGGCAGATATGCACCAACATGCCAGCCTTTCTGCCCATGGTCCCATCTCCAGATCTAGAAATGGCCCCATTGAACTGTGCACTGCTTACAGTCCTGTTTGACCATTGTCCTGCTAACAAAACCAACAATCCAGGGACCTGGATGGGTCACCCACACTGGTTCTTCAGCGAACAGACATGACAACCATGATTCCTTCTGTGGACCTTGAACAGCCCTAATATTGGTTTCAGACCCTCTCAGCTGTGATCTGAGACCAGTTCTGTCCACACAGGAACCCAGTGGGAAACACACCAGTCTGAATTCCCAGGATGTGCTTATGGTCCTTAGTCCTGCAGCAGATCCTAAAATGGCTCTGAAACTCAGCTCTCACCCCTCTCAGTTGCATTCTGAAAGCAGTCTCATCCATACAAGAACCCAGAGGGAGATACACCCATAAGCACCACCAGAGGCAGGTCTACTGACCTCCTTTTCACTGTGGACCTTAAAATAGACCAGTACTTCAAACCTTCTCAACTGTCCTGCCTTCCCAGAGACCCACGGAGAGATGCAGTAGGTAAATACAATGCCAGCAGAGGAAACTAATGAGCTCCAGTACTGATCCCCAAGATGGATATCTACA
>NW_027632921.1:985-1228 GCF_902686455.1 Sciurus vulgaris | reverse complement strand
GGTTCCTGTAGCCTTAAGAAATAGACAGAGTATCCCCTAGGGAGGCGTGAGAGGAAATGGCAGGATAGGGAGTGCACAGGACTATCTAGGGAGATTGAAATTAAGAAAGGGCCTTTGGACCTGGGTGATCAGGATTGTTATTGTTTTTCCAAGGTGGGTTCCAAAAAGTACTGAGGTAGGAATGCTACTTGGCAAAGGAAAAAATCAGCTTATTGTGAGGTGAGGTACTGAGTGGCATCTTCT
>NW_027632921.1:0-885 GCF_902686455.1 Sciurus vulgaris | reverse complement strand
TTTTTCTGTTTATTCACCATAATAAAATGGTAATATCTGGTGACAATTCCAAAAGCCAGTCATTTACAGCCAGGTGGTGCATCCCTGACCTAAGTGACAGTTCTTGAACAAGTTTGTTACTGTACTAAGCAGTCATGATGTAAAGACAAAAAAAAAATAAGTGAGTTAACTAAGTATCTGTGTTTAAAGACACAGGAAAATAAAGAAAATTATTATTATACATATCAGTAATAAACCAAGAGATAAGTGCTATAGAGATCTATACATTGCACCTCAGAAGAGGGATGTTTAACCCATCAGGGAAGAGGAATCAAGTACCAGGAAAGATTTTTTTAGAGAAGATAATGTCCAAGCTGAGTTTTAAGTAGAAAGGAGTCTACCAAATGAAGAAGGAATAAAAGGATGATCCAAGTAGAAGCAACAGCTTGTGGAAAAACACATGACAGGAACTATATATAGTACAGGATGGTTAAGGCTTAGTGTTTCTATTGTTCAACCAAGACATTAGAGCCAAGGCCCTGGAAGCTCATTGGAATGCATTCTTGATGTTTCTTTAGTCTGGCAGAGTAACCCATATTTACTGCTTTTTTTCTTAAATAAAAATTATACCACTGATTCCCCTATCTCACAGCCTCTTTCTCTATAATTACTTGTAAAGTGGGCATATGTAAAAGGAAAAGAGAGATTCCTTTAAAAAAAAATAAGAGCCACTGAAATATTTTCCTGCTCTAACTTGAAAGGGAACCTCATAGTCACAAGTTTGAGGTTAGTCAAGGAGAACAGGATTTGGCTGTCAGAAGACATCAGAGAGTTTAGGGATGTCTGGGGTTAGTGGAGGAATAGGTGTTTAGTGCACAGAGTGTCACAAGAAGTACAGGAGAAATT
>NW_027632922.1:799-1495 GCF_902686455.1 Sciurus vulgaris | reverse complement strand
TGTACAAATCTGTACTCCTAGCAACATTGGGATGAGCAAGGAGGACCATGAGTTCAAAGCCAGTCTTAGCAACTTAGTGAGAGCCTGTGAAAAATGAAAAAAAAATATAGAATATATATAAAGGGAAGTGGGAATAAAATATATAAAGAAAAATGTGAGCGGAATCAAAGCACTCCACTATAAAATGCAGTCAACCACACATTAAACCATTAAGCAAGTTAGTAAAAGTATGTATATATATATATATTTTTTTTATATATATATATATGAAATATAGAATACAACTTACATGGTACGAGTAGTGAGTTCTTCACTTTTAAAATTGTATTAGATTATTAATGCATTATTATAAAGCAAATCAAAACAACTTAACTAGCAAAATTAAATCTATAAGAATGAACTGCCATGTCAGCAGCAAGAAATGGAGCATAACCTACACTTAAGAACCTTCTGTGGCTCTTCAGTTCCAGGCTGCTGGGTAAGATGGGGGATTCAGGAAAAGGGTGCAGCCTCTGCCCTGCAAACCTTCAGAACTACTGCTGTGACTGCTCACTGGTTGACCTAGGCTGTGAAAGACTGGGAAACCTCTCTGCATGACCTGAGGGTGGCATTTATCTTTCCAACCCCAGACCCAGGGTTCTTTGGCTGTCAAGTCTCCTGGCCCAATCATGTTCAAAATTGCACTGAGAAAAGCCC
>NW_027632922.1:0-699 GCF_902686455.1 Sciurus vulgaris | reverse complement strand
GGGCTTTTCTCAGTGCAATTTTGAACATGATTGGGCCAGGAGACTTGACAGCCAAAGAACCCTGGGTCTGGGGTTGGAAAGATAAATGCCACCCTCAGGTCATGCAGAGAGGTTTCCCAGTCTTTCACAGCCTAGGTCAACCAGTGAGCAGTCACAGCAGTAGTTCTGAAGGTTTGCAGGGCAGAGGCTGCACCCTTTTCCTGAATCCCCCATCTTACCCAGCAGCCTGGAACTGAAGAGCCACAGAAGGTTCTTAAGTGTAGGTTATGCTCCATTTCTTGCTGCTGACATGGCAGTTCATTCTTATAGATTTAATTTTGCTAGTTAAGTTGTTTTGATTTGCTTTATAATAATGCATTAATAATCTAATACAATTTTAAAAGTGAAGAACTCACTACTCGTACCATGTAAGTTGTATTCTATATTTCATATATATATATATAAAAAAAAAATATATATATATATACATACTTTTACTAACTTGCTTAATGGTTTAATGTGTGGTTGACTGCATTTTATAGTGGAGTGCTTTGATTCCGCTCACATTTTTCTTTATATATTTTATTCCCACTTCCCTTTATATATATTCTATATTTTTTTTCATTTTTCACAGGCTCTCACTAAGTTGCTAAGACTGGCTTTGAACTCATGGTCCTCCTTGCTCATCCCAATGTTGCTAGGAGTACAGATTTGTACACC
>NW_027632923.1:0-1685 GCF_902686455.1 Sciurus vulgaris | reverse complement strand
GGCAATGGATTCAGTTTTTCTCCATTAAGAATGATGTTGGCCATAGTCTTAGCATAAATAGCCTTTGCAATGTTCAGGTCTGTTCCTACTATCCCTATTTTTTCTAGTGTTTTGAGCATGATGGGTTGTTGTATTTTGTCAAATGCTTTTTCTGCATCAATTGATAAAACCATATGATTCTTATCCTTAAGTCCATTGATATGATAAATTATGTTTATGGATTTACAGATGTTAAACCATCCTTCCATTCCAGGGATGAACCCCACTTGATCGTGGTGTATGATTTTCTTAATATGTTTTTTGATACCGTTTGTAAATATTTTGTTAAGGACATTTGCATCTATATTCATCAAGGATATTGGTCTAAAATTTTCTTTTCTTGATGTGTCTTTGCCTGGTTTGGGTATGAGGGTGATATCAGCTTCATAGAATTAGTTTGGTAGGGTACCCTCCTTTTCTATTATCTGGAATGCTTTGAGAAGTATTGGAATGAGTTCTTCTTTGAATGTCTTGTAGAACTCAGCTGAGAATCCATCTGGTCCTGGACTTTTCTTGGATGGTAGGTTTTTAATGGCTTCTTCTATTTCATTGCTTGATATTTATCTGTTTAAATTGTGTATGTCCTCTGGGTTCAGTTTGGGAGGAGCATATGTCTCTAGAAATTTGTCAATGTCTTCAGTAGTTTCTATTTTGTTGGAATACAGATTTTTGAAGTAGCTTCTCATTGTGTTATGTATCTCAGTGATGTCTGTCATGATATTTCCTTTTGCATCACAAATTTTAGTAATTTGAGTCTTCTCTCTCCTTCTCTTTGTTAGTGTGGCTAAGGGTTTGTCTATTTTGTTTACTTTTTCAAAGAACCAACTTTTTGTTTTGTCAATTTTTTGAATAGTTTCTTTTGTTTCAATTTCATTGATTTCAGCTCTGATTTTAATTATTTCCTGTCTTCTACTACTTTTTGTGCTATTGTTTTCATTTTTTTTTTACGGCTTTGAGCTGTAATGTTAGGTCATTTAGTTGTTGACTTTTCATTCTTTTCTGGAATGTGCTCCATGCAATGAATTTTCCTGTTAGTACCACTTTCATAGTGTCCCAGAGATTTTGATATGCATATCATCATTCTCTTTGACCTCTAAGAATTTTTTTATCTCCTCCCTGATGTTTTCTGTTATCCATGTTTCATTCAATAGCATATTATTTAGTCTCCATGTGTTGGGGTAATTTCTCTTTTTTATTTTGTCATTGATTTCTACTCTCAGTTCATTATGATCTGATAGAACACAAGGCAGTATCTCTATTTTTTGCATTTCCTAAGTGCTGCTTTGTGGCATAACATATGGTTTATTTTCAAGAATGTTCCATGTGCTGCTGAGAAGAAAGTGAATCCGCTTGTTGATGGATGGAATATTCTATATATGTCTATTAAGTCTAGTATATTGATTGTGTTATTGAGTTCTATGGTTTCTTTGGTTGGTTTTTGTTTGGAAGATCTATCTAATGGTGACAGCGGTGCATTAAAGTCACCAAGAATTATTGTGTTGTGGCCTATGTTATTCCTGAAATTGAGAAGGATTTGTTTGATGTACAGGGATGCACCATTGTTTGGGGCATAAATATTTACTATCGTTATATCTTCCTGATTGATGGTTCCCTTAAGCTGTCTGAAATGTCCTTCTTTATCCCTT
>NW_027632924.1:879-1736 GCF_902686455.1 Sciurus vulgaris | reverse complement strand
TGCCAAGGAGGTCTTGAAACTAGCTGAGTGTTTACCGAGAGGGTATGTGAATCACCAGCCCTCCTAAAGCTAGTGAGCAGGGTTCTTCTATCAATCCAGCTCACCTTATTTGCTTTTCTACATTCCTAATATCATCTAAACTATTCCTATTTTATAGCTTTATTTTAAAAATTCAAATTTTGCCCATTTTATAGAATAAATGATCCCAAATCACCAAAAACTTTTGGTTGATTTCTAGAGTTCTGAAAGAGGATACTTCTGACAAGGTCATCCTGTTTTGCAGATGCATATGTACCTTCTGGTCCTGCTATTTCTTGTCTTGGCACTGCTCAGATTTATTCCAAAGACATTGATATACTGGATTTTGTTTTCATTTAGTCACATGCATTTTGAGACTTCCCCTTTAACCCATAGATAATTTAGAATTCTATTGTTTTATATTCAAATGCTTAAAGAGTTTTATTGTTAATTTTCTATTACTGATTCCCATCTTGGTTCCACTCTCTTCCAGGAAATTACTTTGTATCTGGAGATTTATGTTATGTCTCAGGATATGAATGGTCTGTCTCTGTGAATGCTGTGTAGACATTTGTAAAGAATGTAGACTTTGCTGCTGTTGAGTCTAGTGTTGTTTAAATGTGAGTTAGATCTTGCTGATGGGGTGCTGTTCAGATATTCTATGTCTTTGCCAATTTTCTGTCTAGTAGTTCTATCAGTTGCTAAGAGTGGAACATTGTCATCCCCAGTATTTGTGGCTCTGGGGATGGGATCCAAATATATGTGTATCTAAAATATTTGTTTACACACACATACACCTAACTTGTCACAGTCTGTTAATAGTGTTTTATCCTTTAAAG
>NW_027632924.1:0-779 GCF_902686455.1 Sciurus vulgaris | reverse complement strand
AACAGTTAACCAGATATTCAGCAATTTGTTTTCATAAAGATAAACATGAGAGAAGGCATTTATGAAAGCGTGAAGGAGATGACTCAGAAAAGATTAGATAAGAATTAATTTAAAAGTTATGTTTTTAAGCTAACTGACCATAATTGGAGTTCAGACCTTTAAAACGTTATCAAATTGAAATCACTGGCACACCTAAATACCACCAGACACAGGACACATCCAGTGCTGGCAACTTCCATCAAACCCAGAGTAGTTTCCTAGTGTTGGTAGCATTTCAGGAGAGAGGTAATGAATAGTACAACTAATTTTTCTAAAGCATCTAGCAGCAAAACAAGTTCACTACTGTGTTTTAAAGATCTTATAAAAGAGGGGTCTTCTGTGAAAGATGCAAGTAGCAGGCTCAATAAAGTTTTATTTGGGAAATTCAGATTTAGGTGGGAAAGCTCTTGCACAAGAGATTGCATCTCTCTTTAAAAAAGTCATTTAAAATCTGCATTCCCCTTCCCTATTTTAGAGATCACTACTGTATTCTCAATAGTCAACAGAGGGAGAAACAGCAGAGTGACAAAGCTGTGGATGCTGAAAGTTTTGCTTCAGGGATTGCAAAACACCCACTTGGGCGGGGAACCAGGCCTTGGAGGACATGGAGGGGGGCCCAGGGCAGAGGACTGAAAGAGTGGGTTTGGTGACTGACACTTGACATTCAAAGTCCACCACGGATGTCACTCATCCTTAGTTAAAGACTGTGGTGCTGAGACTCAAACAGTAATCAACCCACC
>NW_027632925.1:0-1903 GCF_902686455.1 Sciurus vulgaris | reverse complement strand
TAGTACATTATATAGATTTTAAAGCATTGCTTTCTAGTAAACACAATATTTGAAAGGTCCAATTTTTTCCTTTTTTTTTTTCTTTTCATTTTTACCAAGTCTAATATGACATGCTGTCACAGGGAGAAAATGTTAAAATGTCACTCCATTTGTAAGGTAGTAGTTTCCATTTAGTGAAGATTGTTTAAATAGCTGAAATGTTCTAATGGCTTCATTGAGGATACTTAAAATAATCTGCACACATTTATCCTATGTGGTGTATGCTTGATATAAGTATACCCTTGTGAAACAGTTTCCACATTCTGAGGCAACCACTTCCTTCCCGCTGTCCATATATGAAATTCAGATTATCAAGAACTTGTGTAAATTAAACTACGCTTAATATTTCTTTCGTATCTCACATTTCATTGGGTGTATTTATTTTCATACTTAACCATGTTCTCCGTGTTTCAGTAGTGTCTTCCAGTGCTGAATAGAAGGATTTAATATCCTTTATCTAAAATGCTTGGAATTTGAGAAGGGAAGAGATGAGAACTTTGAATTTTTTTGAGAGAGAGGAAAGAGAGACATTCAAGTCAATAAATTTATTTATTTATTTATTTATTTATTTTTGGGTGCTGAGGATGGAACTCATGGTCTTGTGCTTACAAGACAAGCACTCTACCAACTGAGCTATCTCCCCAGCCCCTAAATTTGTATTTTACATATATCTTTCCTAAAATCTGAAGGTAATTTTATATATTTTTGTGCACTTGTGTTTGGATTGCAACCTGTCCATGATCAAGTGTGGAATTTTTCACGTGCAATCATGTCACTTGTCATAAGGATTCAGATTTTGGAGCATTTTTTATTTCATATTGCAATGTTTATCTTTTAAAGCATTGTTTATCATTTAACTTTCAGTGAGCATTTGGATTATTTCCAGTTGGGGGTATTGGTGCAACCTGGTGAGTACATTCACATACAGGTCTTCATGGAATTATGATCTTATATTATAGTTACACATTTTTTTTGAAATAGCTGGGTCCTATGTTAACTATTTATTTAAATTTTAAGGCTCATTTTCAGCTGCTTTATTTCAAAATATTCCAAAATGTATTTCATGAGCTCTTTATCCTGACCTGATATCCATGCTGGTACCTCAGCCTTGTTTGATGTTGTAAAGCTTGACATGTTCTCCAAATAATCTTTTAGGTCCATATTGAAAGTGATGTTTGGGAGCATTGACTATTCAATAGTGTGCCTCAGTTAATTCTGTTGTAGAAAGTGATGTGTGAGAATCCACCTGAAATTGTCTATTCAGTAATCTGTAATATTTTAAACCTGTCTGTGAAGAAAGGACTTTTGAAACCAGTTATTCATACAAATGTGAGTAAGAATACATTTTAACTTGACAAAAATATTAACATTTTGTAATAAGATTCATATTTTAACAAAGAAAATTATAATTCTTAATAAGTTAAGCATAATCCTTAAGTTGATGCATTTGTCTGAAAAGTAATTATTAATTTTGTATTCTGAATCTTCTATATTAAAACAATATAATTCCTACAGTAGACATTCACAAGTCACAGAAATGAATAGTGCAGTAATTGCTATAGTTCTGAAATGAAGAGGTCATGAAGTAATTTATCATTCCCTGCAACTTCAGGATTGTCCTACATCATGATGTGGTTGAGAAAAACCACAAGATGTAAGAAAAAAGTGGGATGTGTTCAGTTGATTGATCAGAAGTGAGAAAACCTGGTCCCTATTGAAAATAAATCATCTCCAGTGAATCATTTGGATGTCTGAATTCTTTGACAGTTCCATCCTTCTGTCCCAAGTAGTGGTGGCCCTTCTTTTTAACATACAGGCATCTTGTCCTTACAGGATCACATACATACAGCTTACCCATGACATA
>NW_027632926.1:0-1937 GCF_902686455.1 Sciurus vulgaris | reverse complement strand
CTAAATGCTATAGAGAACCTGTTTACTAGTTTAGATGTTATGTCAAGGATATTAACTGAACATTAAATGACCACTATAGATATTATAATCATCTTTAAGGTCCCAAGGAATATACTGTATTGGTTTAATATGGAATGGTAAGAATATTTCTATAGCATTAAAGACTACATGGCAACTATTTTTTTTTGTAAAATATGTTTTATTGTTCTTTAAAAGGGTTCAGGGTTTGGTTTTAAATCAGGCTGCACACCTTTGATCAGTCTGACATCTCTCACCATGTCAAACTGGCTTCAGCTAGCAATACTTCATTAAATCCAAAGAAAAAAATGTTTTGAGGGGAAAAAAAATCCAGTTCTGAGAACAATTAACACTAGTCTGTAATTTAAAATAAAATAAGGGCTAATGTTTCATGTTTTTATATACCCTTCTCCTCACATAGAACCAGTAATGCAGTTCTCAACTTGGGCAGGCATATTGGTACTGATAGAGACTGCATGTACGCACACACACGGGTACATGCGGGCACCCACACCTACTCTCCCCGCCCAAACAAAATTCAGAGTATGTCAAATGTAAAAGGTTTCTGATGGTATTGATCCAAGAGTTGAAAATCTATCTGAACTTAGAGGGTACAATATTTTGATCTTGAGTCTGTGTTAATCTATTGTCATGTTCAGAAATAAAAAGAATTTTGGATAGTACCACCATTTTTTTTACTTTAAAATTCTAGAAACAATGTCAAAAAGCATTATTTTGCTTTGTCTTCTGGGACGAGGGAGGACAGAATCTACAGATTTGTATTTAGTTAAAAGTCACAACTCCGGCAATAGGAATTAGGCAGTTCACATAGCCGGCCAATGTCTGAGGTATCATCAGAGAGACGAGGTCCCATGCCATTCCTACTGGCCTAGCTGACACTAACAAAACAGGAAGCTTATGGCTCTGCACAGCAAACTCCAGCAAGACAAGATGACTCTAAGCCTGTATTCAGAGCCTTAGAAGCAGGGCACTGCTTTGTAATATTTAGGTGAAAAGAGTGCAAGACCCCCTGATGGTGCCCTTCTACTTGCTTTGTCAATACAGCCTGGTCATAACTGCCTTCTGTAAGTGAGGAGAAAAACAGGTTTTCTTTCTAAATCAGCTCATTGAACCCAGCAGAGAATTTGCAAAAATGTTACTATACCACTTCATAAGCAACAGAGTCCCTTTGCTACTCATTGGGTTGCTTGGTGTCTTCTACCCTGTTACGGCATTGCTGGTTCTGAACCAGTGATTTTTTATTTTAAATCTCAAAAAGAATCTAGAAAGAAAATAACAAGGCATTCAGTGGTTCAACTGAACTATTCATATTGGGAGTAGTTCAGAAAATGACCACCACAGGCATTTCTCAAGACCTAAATATTGTGAATTTGTTGTTGCTCCTCCGGCCATTTCTGAAAATTCAGAGTACAAATAAGTCCTAAAGTAAAAATTTTAAGCTACCAGCATTCCCTGACATTAGACAGAAAATCAGAGCAGTGCTATAGTCCACAATTCTACCTTTTGTAGAGTGTGCTAATTCTCTGCCTGGACATATTTTTAGTAATGGACTACAGCTGTCCTCTCAGAAAACAAGTTTCTGGGATACCCACTTAGCTTCATTGGTTGGAAAAGAGAAGAATTCTACTCTCAGCTAAGTTTTTTGAGAAGACTCCTCTTCAAAAGCTATTTCCTCACTAATTTACCAAAACGAAAGGCTCTTGGCTACTTTGCCTAATGTTAGATCAGGGCTTTGAGGAAAATAAACTAACATGAACACTCCTTCAGTAAAGACTAAAACCACCTGCATGCCACTTTTTTTTTGGGGGGGGTGGTTTTTTGTTTGTTTGTTTGTTTGTTTTTCCTCTAAAAGTGTCCAGGTGGGCTTAAGGCTGCCAGACTGCACGCAAATCTACAGC
>NW_027632927.1:267-1951 GCF_902686455.1 Sciurus vulgaris | reverse complement strand
GTCTTATTACTTTTTATTCTGGTCATGTGTGTGGGTGCCTCTGAGTTCCAGCTGTGCTGATTAGTTAAGGAACATACATAAATACATGTATTTGTCTCTTTTTCTCTCATATATAAATAATGTAACATAATTACTTGATGTCAGCATTTCTTGTTAGCGATCAGTTTTTTGGATTGCATATCATGGGTTTTTTGTATTATTTTTGTTATTTTTCAACTCATTCTCTTTTTAAAAAATAATAGTTTTCATTCTTATTTGGTACTGAGGATAAAACCCAGTGCCTCACATGTGCTAGGCAAATGTTCCACCACTGAGCATCAATCCCAACCCTCTCATTCTCTCTTATCTAATAGTAACAAATTCCATTTTTCTCTTTCCCTTTTCCTCAAAACCTTGTTTCTTCTATATTTCCCATCCTTTTATGAACATTACTACCCATATATTCTGTGTTCTCTGTTCACTTTCTTATAAATCTTAACAAACTTTTTGAGACACATTCTTTTTCCCTTTTAACTGTATTTTTATATTGTAACTCCTGCCCCCACCATTAATGATACTACAATCATTACTGTTGTTGGTGATATGGCTGACACCTATTATTGGCTTTAAAGCCACAGCTACTTCATGGTTATTGGTTTTACTTTTAACAATTACTGAATTCACTGTTCTATGTTATTGGTATCAACTAATGTTTAAGACATCAGTGTAGGATCTCGGAATTTATTTTAACTCTGTGGTATGTCTGCAACAGTAATCACTATTTTCTATTTCACCCCTATTCCATGACAGCTGGGAACCATAATGACACCAAGAGTTCATAGGTGGAGAGAATCTGCTGCTGAACTAAATATTCCCTGACATTACTTCAACTCAAAAAAGGAAAACAAATGATCAAACCATTAGCCATAATCCAAGGAGGAGAAAAAGAGAGAAAAATCAAGGTCAACTCCTTGGCATCTACTCTATAAAAACAGAGATGTCCCCTACTCTCACCCTGCACAAAACTCAACTCACAATGGATCAGGACCTTGAAATCAGAACAGAGACCTGCATCTATAGAAGAAAAGTAGGTCCAAATCTTCACCTTTTGGCTTAGGTATCTTCCTTAACAGGACTCCCATAGCACAAGAAATAAAGCAAGAATCGTAACTGGGATAGTTCAAACTAAATAGCTTTCTCTCAGCAAAGGAAACTATCAGAATGCGAGAGAGAGCCTACAGAGTGGGAGAATATCTTTGCCTCTCATACTTCATAGAGCACTAATTTCCAGAATATATAAAGAACTCAAAAAACTCTACACCAAGAATACAAATAACCCAATCAACAAATCTAAGGAATGAACAGACACTTCACAGAAGAGTACAAGCAATCAACAGATATAAAAAAATGTTCATATCTTTAGTAATAAGAAAAGCAAATCAAACTACACCAGATCCATCTCCTCCAATTGAATGGCAGTTATCAAGAACACAGCAACATAGGTGTTGGAAGGATGTGGGGGAAAAGGTAACTCATACATTGCTGGTGGACTGCAAATTAGTGCAGCCACTCTGGAAAGCAGTGTGAGATTCCTTAGAAAACTTGGAATGGACCTACCATTTGACCCAGCTATCCACTCTCCGCCTATACCCAAAGGACTTAAATCAGCAACTACAGAGATATAGCCACATCAATGTTCATAGCG
>NW_027632927.1:0-167 GCF_902686455.1 Sciurus vulgaris | reverse complement strand
TATAACATCAACAGGATTACAATTAGCTATAGATTTTGAGATCAGGACCTGCTTTTCCTTCCAAGCCACATCTAATCACTGTCAATACATATATGGTAAAACCAGTTTGCTTTTACAAGAGCATTTCCCTTTCATAACCAGTCACAGCACTGTCAATATCCTAGTTT
>NW_027632928.1:0-2220 GCF_902686455.1 Sciurus vulgaris | reverse complement strand
AATGGTTCCCTAAATTTTTAAATAATCTTAAGGAAAATTTAAAAGCTCAATGAGATGCAAGTAAACACAGATAACTAAATGAAATTAAGAAAACAATGACTGAACATACTTAGAAGATTAAAAAAGAAATAGAAACCATTAAAAAAAAGTCCTGGAGCTTAGAACTGAAAAACTTCAAGAGAGTTTCAACAGCAGACTTGACCTTGCAGATAAAAGAATTAACAAATTGAAGACAAGTCATTTGAAAGTAAATAATTAGGGGAATAAAAAAGGAAAATTGAAGAAAGTATAAAAGACCTTTGGGATACCATTAAGTTTTTGAATATATGAATTATGGAAGTTACAGAGTAGAAGAGAGAGAAAGAAGAAAGGTTAGGTATTGAAAGAAATACTAGTTGAAAACTTCCTAAATCTTGAAAGGAACTTAGAAACATCCACAAATATTTGGAAATTAAATAGCACACTCCTGGACAACAATGAGAAAAGAATATATCAAACTTTAAACATATCTTGACACAAAAGTGGAAGGAAAAATGAAAAGCAAGCAATGCCTACATTAAGAAAAAAGAAGTATCTCTAACCAACTTTACTCCTTAAGGAAATAGAAAGAAAAACAAACTAAGCCCAAAGATTGCCAAAGGAAGGAAATAAAGAAGTTAGAGCAGAAATAAATCAGAGACTAGACAGATAATAGAAAAGATGGGCAAAATTAAGGGTTGTTTATTTTTTAAGAAATAAAGAAAATTGGTGAGCTTTAGCTAGATTAACTAAGGAAAAAAAGAGTGAGAGCTGAAATATATAAAATTACAAATCAAAAAGGAGGCCACTGAAATGTCAAGGAACATAAAATACCTCTATGAACAACTGTACAATTGACTGTCTAACTAGAAGAGATGGTCAACTCCTGGAAATGCTGACTAAGACTGAATTGAAACAGACCAATAGCAAGTAAGAAGATTAAATCAGTAATCCAAAATCTCCCAACAAAGAAAAGCCCAAGATTAGATGGCCTCATGGTGGAATTATCCCAAATAAATAAAGAATTAAGACCAATGCTTTCCGAACTCTTCCAAAAAAAAAAAAAAAAAAATGAAGAAGAGAAAGTATTTCTGAGATAGAAATTTGGGGATATAGAAAGGAAAGATATTCTGGCCCAAAGGAAAGCTCCCAGGAACAATTGGAATTCAGGAAATGACCAAGAACCTCTGAAATGAAAAACAAGCCTTTCTGAGCAACCCATCCCAAGTCCTTAGCCCTGACCTGGCTTCTACCCTTGACCCATGCTTTTGCCTGCAAAAGGAACTTGAGGGCCATGTGCCAGTGCAGGGAAAATCTACCCTGACTCCACCTCTTGTATCACCCCTAGCAACCACCCCTCTATAAATACGAATACCCCACACCAATGGGTTAAGATTGCTGTGTATGTGTATCTCTTTCTCTCTCTGTCTCTGTCTCTCTGTCTCTCTGTCTCTCTGTCTCTCTCTCTCTCTCTCTCTTTCTCTCTCTGGAGATGGCCCACATTCTCCATTGTATATGTATTCTTTGCTTTGCCCCAGAAGCTTCTCACTGTCAAGATAGCCCAAGGTCTTCCTTGAATGTGTCTCCACTTTCCTAAATAAACCTTTGTTTGTGCCTCTGACTGTCCCATGCTGAAATTCTTTTCCATCACACATGCCAAGGACGCCATATTTCCTGAATTAAGTTCCCCCTTCCCAGGAATGCCTCAGATTGGTAACATTCCACATTACTTTTACAAGGCCAGCATTATCCTAATTCCAAATCCACATAGGAATACTACAAGCACAATTAGAGGCCAATGACTATAATGAACACAGATGCAAAATCTTCCACAAAATACTATCAAACTAAATTCAACAGCACTTTAAAAGGATCATACACCGTGGTCAAGTGGGATTTATTCCTTGACTGCAAGAATGGTTATACACAAATCAAAAAATGTGATGCACCACACTAACAGAATAAAGGATAAAATCCATATGATCATCTTGTTAAATGAAGAAAACATTTTGATAAAATTTAATATCCCTTCACAATCTTTGAAGTATGATTCGAAATTTCTTTATAGCTGTGAACATTTGAAAGCAAATAAGTTGTGTTCTTCCAAACTACAGTGGTGGTACAGGCATGGGACAAATATTTCCATTCCAGAAAAGAGAAATCAGAAAGAAGAGAGCAGTCATAGATACTGAGTAAGTATAA
>NW_027632929.1:0-2203 GCF_902686455.1 Sciurus vulgaris | reverse complement strand
TGTGAATTTACTTTTTGACTTCATATATCTCAGATTTGGAGAAGACGACGTCAGCAACACTAAAACACCAATAGAAATAGACCCAAAAAGCCACCTAAAGTCACTGTTCTACTTAGCCAAAGAATCAGAAGGGGCAGCCTAACGAATGAAAGCTTTTACCTAGAACCACTCTACTCCAGGCCAATACAACAGAATACAACAAAGGCCTGAGTCACACCCCACCAACAAAGACTGAGTGGGAACCTAGATTTCCACACTCATTATCCTATGACAAGATACCACCCACCACACCCCTACCAGGATAGTGTCAGAAGGAACCAGAAGAGTCACTGCCAGTGAGTGACACATCTCCCCCAACCCTAACCCTAACCCACACAGAGCTGGTGACCATGGTAGAAGCTTAGACTTCCCCAATTGGGCAGGGAAGCACAGCCCCTCTTCTCACTGGGATAGTGTCAAAAAGCACTAATGATAAGTCAGAACTATTGTCACTACCCCATCCATGATGTCAGTGAAAGTCATGTCACCATTTAATGAGGCACTTCAGCTCTTACCATCCAGGAACTAACTTAGGACCAACTCACTCATCCAACAGTAAAGAGGAAACTTCCCTCTCTGCTGTCAAACAACCTAACAGTAACAAAGTTGCCACTCCCTGCCCCCCTCCAGGTTCCTCATGGAACAGCTGCTACACTACAAGGCTTAATTTCATAACATGGTAAAAATGCCTGTTTCTATTTAAACTAAATTATATCATGAACAACAACAACAAAAAAAATCTCGAAATGAATGAAAAATCCATCAATACACGCCAATTTCAAGATGACAGATGTACCAAAATCAACACATAAATTTATTTGAAATGAATGAATAGAAAATCTCCTTAAAAAATAAGAAGTCACAGCAAAAAAGAAAATGATATAATAAAGAAGAAACAAATGAAAATTTAAAACTGAAAAAGGTATATTTAAAAATTCAAAGGGACTGGGATGCTAGGTAGAGCACTTACCTAGCATGTGCAAGGCCCTGAGTTCTATCCCCAGCACCACCAAAAATATTTAACACAAAAAAACTCAATAGGTGGGCCTGGGCACAATGACACATGCCTGTAATTCCATGGGCTGCAGAGTCTGAAGCAGGAGGACTGCAACTTTGAGGCCAGCCTCAGCAACTTGGGGAGGTCCTAAACAACTTAGTAAGACCCTGTCTTAAAAAAGGGGAGAGGGGGCTGGGGACGTAGCTCAGTAGTAAGCGCCTCTGGGTTCATTTCCAAGTATCCCCAACCCCCCAAAAGAAACCCACCTCAGTATATACACTGCATATCAGAATAGAGTGAGGAAACAGATGAATGACTAATAGAAATCACCCAATCTCATCAACAGAAAGAAAACAGAGTAAAGATAAAAATAAGTTCCAGATACCTATAGGACTATAATCAACGACCTAACATTCATACCATCATAAACCCAGAAGGAAAAAAGAGAAAAAGGCTGAACAATTTTTGAAGAAATGTCAGAAACCTACCAGATTTGGTAAAAAATAAATGGCTAGCCTATAGATTCAAGAGACTGGGCCAACCTCAAACAGGATAAATCCAGTGAAATCCACACCAAAACACATAATCAACCGTCTCAAACCCAAAGACAAGTATCATGAAAGCAGTTAAAAGAGAAGACTTACATGTAAGGGAATAACAATTTAAACAACAGCTGATTTCTCCTCAGAAACTATGGAAGCCAGAGGAACTAGAGAAGTACTTTTAAAGTGCTGATAGAAAAAAATAAAAAGTCACTCAGAATTCTATATTCAGTGAAAATATTGGTCAAGAATAAAGGAAAACAACTGAAAGATTCTCACATGACAGATAATGAAGAAACTGTGTATGCTATAAAAAATTAGTTAAAGGATCCTACTTCTCTAAGCAGAAGAAATAACAAAAGGAGGAAACCTGGAACATCAAGAAGGAAAGAACACAGAAAACAAAAATATGTGTATACTATAAACGGCCCATCTCCTCTTGAGTTTTCTAAATCATATATGATAGTGGAATCAAAAATTATTATACTTTATGATAAGTTCTCTAACATTATAAAGGGCTAAAATAACTGTAAATGCTAGACAGTAGAAGAAAGTAGAGGGAGGTAAGGTTATTCTATAGTTCACTCCAAGAGACACCTAAGGAGGAGGAGCTCTTTGAGAAGCC
>NW_027632930.1:0-2237 GCF_902686455.1 Sciurus vulgaris | reverse complement strand
TGAAACAGAGTGTTAAAATAAGTCTGATAAAAAATTAACTTAGGCACATCAGGTCATAATTATGAACTTAAAAAATAAAATTTTAAAAGACTTCCTGGCCTCCATCCTGATGTGTCTTGCTCATTAGAGACATAAAGAGTTTTTCCCTACCCCTCCCTCAAGGTGTTTTCCGAAGAGATAGCAAGGGAGACTACTTTCATTGGTCTTCTTGGGAGAGCCTCCTCAGTTTGGGGTTTTGTTTTAAATGAGTTTTTCTGGTCTCTTGGATACCAGCCATCAAAATTTTAGCCTGGTATTTGTGGTGACCAACTCCAGGAAGTTGAAATTCCTGTTGGCAGCAGCTTACATTTTAATGTAAGCTTTAGTAACATAGGTTAAAAACCATTTTAACCATTTTTTAAAAAAAATTGAACATAGACATTTGATCAGGATGTCCAGGCTTCCAAAGACAATTTGGTGTCCCCTGAAGGGGTCATCTGACCATGAAAGTTGACCATTCTGTCTCACAGAATTTACAGAGAAAAGATGTCATACCAGGTCCCATAGTCAGGGATTTCTCTAGAATTTCTGGAAATTGGTCAATAAGCTTTGAAGGGAAGTACATGACAAGCATGAGGGAGATTGACCCACATCCACATTTAAGGGCAACAAAGAACAGAAAAAGAAGAGCAAGCACAGAAGAAGTAAGATGCTGAAGACAATGACAAGTGGCCACTACTGATTCTTGACCTGAGAGCCTGGGCAAAGGTCTTGCCAGTCCTGGACTCAAGAAGTAATGCCTGCCCCAGCATTCCTCAGAGGCCCCAGATACCAATCCACCAGAAACAGACTTACCAGTCCCCTGGTGGGCACAGAAACAGGTGACTCTCAGATAATTTATTCAGGTCCTGGAGTGGGGCTAAGCAAACCTCACAGCCTGGGCCTGAGGAATGTCTCTCAGAGGTCTTCCCCTAGGAGCAGCTGTGTGGCCCCTCCCCTCCACAGGATTTTCCAAGTCAGTGGTGAGCAGTGGTTATCTACCAGGCAGCAAAGATTATGCTGGGACCTCCAAATGTGGGGTGCAACTTAAGAACAGATCAATCACCTTTGACAAGTACAAATTTGAGAGTCTTTATTAGCTGGCCAGCTGACTGTCTCATGCAATGCCCAAAAATTGCTAATGGAAGAATGGCCCTGATCACAGGGTTGTAGGGTTAGTATAACACAAATCAATACATCAATCCTAAGTTTCTGTTGCTATGATTTAAATTTACAAACTATCATTATGAGATCTAAAACCTCAGAAAGGGGAAGTGGGTCACAATGACTTTACTTAGGTACAAATTAAGAATGGTTACTAGCATCTAGACTGTGAATGCTGACATGGTTCATTGTTTAGAAAAATAGAAAACAAAAGAGAACAATTTTTCGTTATACAAGAATTGCCATTCCATGTTGCCAAACATATCATGTTAAGCAACTTATGGGTACAGAGGTGGGGATGTTCCCATGGAAAAAGCATTTCCTACATAACATGGAGTCTCAGGGTAAAATGAGTTAATTTAGTCATTGCCCATATATCCTGTCCCAAAACATTTCCATGAAGTCAAATATGTCAGCCCATCACACCAGAAGGGGACACTACTTCCCACCTGCCCAGATTCAGCACAACTATACCACAAAGAGCTGAGTAGGAGTGAGAGCACAAAGAAGTAAAATGGGAGATGAGGTCTAAACAATTCAAGGGCAGATCTTGTCAAAGGAAACAATTCAAGGAAGGTTGGTCTTGTGAAAAAATGACTGAAGAGAGCAGAAATTCTTCCTGAACCAAAAAATATTTTCTCTACCCCCTAACTCTTTGGTTTTACTGTTTTGGTAAGAGCTTTATATTTTACAGATTATCTTATAATAGATAAAAACTAGGAGGAACATAAAGATTCAAGAGAAGCATGTGACTTGGCCAACCATGGTAGAGCTGCTTACAGCTCTTATTCCCTATTAAGAATGTTGGTTCAAATAGGAGACGAAATCAGGTACTGGAAGTTTTTCACACTTTCATGCGCATGTGAATTTTTAATATAACTGGAGGAGTAAAAGTCTAAGGGGGAGCAAAATGGTTCTGATTGAAAAAGTTCCAGCAACTCAACCTTACAAAATATAAATAATTTGTTTTTTTTTTTTTGTTTTTGAAAAAAAAAAAGAATGTTGTTTCAAGACCTGTGGCTTAAGTAACTCAGGTACAGCCTGAAATGTAAAAG
>NW_027632931.1:0-2414 GCF_902686455.1 Sciurus vulgaris | reverse complement strand
AGAGATCAGTTACATACTTTATCTTCCTTAAGTGAAGAGAGGAAACAGCCTGTCCCTCAGGACACACTGCTGGTCTTGGGTATTGACATACAAAGGAGTTCCTTGCTGGATTGTTGTGTACAAGAGGATTAAGAATTCCTTAGGCATTGTTTGGCTTGGTCATGATTGATTGTCTGCATACATTCTCACAAAGCAGGACTGTAAGTCATCAAGTGCTGTAACTCAGAGAAGCCATTCCTGTGCTGGTGGTATAGCCCATCATGTAGACTGCCTACCTCCCATGCTCGAGACTGGGGTTCAAGTTCACAGCACTGTTAGATTATGGAAATTACAAAGAAAAAAAGGAGACCGAATGCCAACCTTCCATCCTCTCACCTCTTTCTTTTCTTTTCTCCTCTCCACACAAAATGAATCCACATTGGAAAACAGCACCAGTTTCATATGCAACCCATTTCCACTGACACATTTCAGTTTGCAAATGTGCTCCAAGACAGCAGTGCTGCACACTCACCTGCATTTCTTCAGAGTACTGCTTCCATGACCTCACTCTACCCTCCTCAGGACACAGATCACGGGTCTCTCATGTGTATGCTTATGCGACAAATTCTTCACCACCTTCCTCCACTGTGCATTGTTTACCAGATTTTGGTGGCAGGAAATTCAAAATGACACCTGCTTTTATACCTGGCACTCTCCAGCCTTCTTGGACACACTCCCATACCCTCTGCCAATGAAGGGGAATTCCACACCTGAGCACTTTCCACGTCAACCTCAACGTCAACTGGAAAACCAAGAGGTGAACACAAAAGACAGCCGCTCTTGTCCCTGGAGTTTCTCTGACAGTTTTGCTTTGCAGTGGCTTGCATGTGACTTCTTGATGAATTAATGGTGGGATCTGGGGCTGAATTGATGTTAGCCTCTATTGGTAGCATTCGGGAGGATCACAGGTGATTTACAACCCACTCTTTCAACATCATTGGAGCTCCAGTGTGAAGAGGAATGGAGCCCTTTAATGCACTCTTGTTAATTTTGATGGACCTCCTCAAGAGATGCAGCCTAGAATTGGGTGAAGCATAACAACAACTTGGAGTGTGAGTTGCTCTCATGTTTACCGGGGATCTGAGAATGAATGCATTGTGCTTTGGAGGGTAAGAAATGACAGAAGAACCTCTCTTTCCAAGATCTTACAACAGAAGGAGGAAACCAGAGATATTAGGCATATGGCATGTGAGTGGTGGATAGAAACATGTCATGAAAGAAAATGGATTTGACAATTTGCAGATGCTTGAGGTGTGCATTTCTTTCTCAGTAATTCTATTAAAATGTTGGTTATTATGGAATAACTTCTGTTTCATATTCAGGTTTTGCAGGTGTAGGGTCTTCACTCTTGAGTATTTGTAGACCTTTTGGGGATTAAATATCTGAGATTGTGTGCACTCTTCATTCAGAGAGCCAGGGATTAATGTTGCATATCCCAGGATCAGCTGGTTTAAATTGTAGGTCATGGGGTAGGGAATGTGATGTTAGGAAAGCCTTTGCTCATGTTTCTTGTGCCAGAAAAATAGAGGAATTAGTATTCATATATTCAGGTGTCCCTTGGGAGCAACATAAAGAGACAGGAATTGGCAAGGGCATTGATGTACTTTCAACGAAAATAGGGTCAGCGTTCATGGTTACATAAAGAATGAACAGGCAATAACTACTTCTTGTATTTGTAGTGTATGATGAGGCTGAATATATGTCATGGACTTTGTGGGTTGACCATGAACAATGATGAGTGTCATAGTGTCTCTTCTCTGAAGTTGTTTTCCAGCATGACACCATCCAGCTTCTCTTGTCCCCCAAATGTCCTTACCCTCCCCTTTTGAATACTCAGCTTGGAAGCTTTGCACCATTCCTCTTTCAGCACGGTCCATGTTGAAACCTGGTGTTATGCCCTGTGAAACTGTGCTCATCATGCCATCATGAGGCTGTTATTTCATTCCCCGGCTTGCAGTCTCCTCCTTCCTGGGGCTGGTTTGATGTCTCCTGGCAATATCCCACAGGCCCTTGGGACAGAGCGGTATTTGACTGGTCAAGAAGATGAACCATTGTGTGAATGCAAGACATCTGAACTTGAGGTGATTTGATGTGCCCCTGGAAAAATCCCAGCAAGTAAGATTCTGGGTGCAGCTGAGTCATAATGCAGCAGCCAAGGAGGAGGGGCCTGGCAGTTGGATTGAGCACAGAACAACTCTCCTTGCTTGTCAGGGTCATGTTCTCCTCCATCCATCATGCTGAGTGAATGACTCCCTCCTCTCTTCATGAGCCACCAGAGAAGCCACACACCTTCACATGGAACACGGACATCCCATGTTCCAGCTGTCTCCTTTCCAGAGTTTGTAGGTTAGGGTGGGAAAACCCAACAGATGGAA
>NW_027632932.1:1264-2561 GCF_902686455.1 Sciurus vulgaris | reverse complement strand
CGTGGGGGAGGGACAGAGGCAGCCCGGCAGCATCACAGGCATCTGCTGGGAGAGGTTGAGTTAGCTCCTGGGCCTCAGAGGAAGCAGATGTTCTAGGCCACAGGCCCCTTGGCAGTGCTGCATCCAGACACATCCTGTTGGCAAGCGCCCTGGATCTCCAGGGCCGGCTCAGCACTGCCTGGCTCTGGTTGCCGTATTAGGGTGACCAGGCGCGACCTGGCCATGTGTCCATGTGTCCAGCTGTACCACAGAGGGCCCTTGGTCTGCTGAGCTGCTGGGTGCGTGTGGGTGCCGAGTTGCACAAGAAGCTGGGAAACCTAGAGGGAGAGGAAGGGTCATGAGTCTGGGGCCTGGTCAGGGGAGGAAATTGAATTGAATTCAATTTCAATTCAATTGAATTGAAAAGGGAGTGTGTGGGCTGGGGCGGGAACCGCGCCTGTAATCCCAGCAGCTCGGGAGGCTGATGCAGGAGGATTGAGAGTTCAAAGCCAGCCTCAGCAACTTAGCGAGGCCCTGTCTCAAAATAATACATACATACATACATACATACATACATACATACATACATACATAGGTCTGGGGATGCGGTTCAGTGGTTAAGGTCCCCAGGTTCAATCCACAGTACCTCCAAAAGAAAGAAAGAAAAAGAGAGAGAATGCGTAATACAAATTTGGGGCCAACTGTTGTGTGCCACGTAAACCGTCTCCCTTCCTGTATTAAATCCCAGGTAAAGTTCAAGTACATAAATGCTCATGTGAGGAGGCGGGCTGTAAGAGACCTGAAGTGACCATGATAGGGCTTTCACCTTCATTGTCGTGGCCCACCTAGTCACTGTGCACTGCGCAGATCATCTCGCGTCATTTCTACCACGACCACCGGGACGTATTTTGATTCCCACATCACTTCATGATCCCATCTTTCCTCGTGTTCTGCGTCCCTTGGCCTTGGAGCTGCTTCTGAGAGGTGTGCATGAGGCGATTCGATCCCTGTGCACAGTGTACCTGGGGAGCCGACACGGCCTGTAGCTGAACTGCTGACCCACCTGGCGGCAGGCCTTCTCAGACCTGCCCCTCCACCACACAGTCGTCTGCCCGGTGCCTGTCTCCATCTGCCAGGTGTGGAGCATCTAGATCTCTGAGGTCTTGGAGAATGAGCCACTCTACAGAGGATCCTGGATGCCCACGTGACTGTGTGGGACAGACTCGCCTCCCAGCAGTGCACACTGAACCACACTGAGGAAGAACCAACCTTACCTCATCTTGGTTGTTATCAGACCACCTCAAAACTTAGTTTTGAG
>NW_027632932.1:0-1164 GCF_902686455.1 Sciurus vulgaris | reverse complement strand
TCTCTCTCTCTCTGTCTCTCTCCTCTCTCTATCTCTCTCTCTCTCTCTCTGTCCCTCCTCCTCCTCTCCGCTCCATTCCATCCTCCCTCTCTCTCTCTCTCTCTCTCTCTCTCTCTCTCTCCCTCCTCCCTCCCTCTCTCTCTCTCTCTCTCTCTCTCTCTCTCTCTCTCTCTCTCTGTCCCTCCCTCTCCCTCTCAAATAAAACTTGTTTTCTACTCTTGCTTTGGGTGTCTTGGGTGTTTAATCTTCAGCACCTGGGAATGAGGACCGTATCCTGGTTTGTAGGACCAATAAGTTTGGATAGCTTGATTCTTTCACCTACAGGTAGACTGGATTTAAATCTTAACTCCATGTCCACTGGAAGGACAACTTATCTCATCTCTCAGTGCCTCTCTTTCTTTCTGTGTGTTCTTTTGTTTGCTGTTTGCTTTGCAGTGCCAGAGATGGAACTCAGGGCCTCCCACAAGCTGGGCGTCCAGCACTGAGCCACAGCCCCAGTCCCATGCCTCTTTATCTGCAAAATAGGGATGAATATAGTACTTATATTTCAGGACTTGTGTGAGAATGGAGTCAGTGCATCTGGTATGTAGTAAACCCTTGACATTGTTAAGCGTTTTCATCATTATTAAAATTTAACTCCCTTCTCATGGTGTAATGGGCTGACAGATCTGGCTCCATGAGAATGTTATAGGCCAGACTATGAGGGAATTGACTAAACAGACTCCATTTTGCTCTGAGACTCCCTGTTATGTAGGAAATAAGCTTCTCCCATGGGAACACCCCGCCTCTGTGCCCATCATCAGTTACTTAATGTGACATGTTTAACAATACAGAATGACAATTCCTATGTAAAGAAAAATTGCTCTCTTGTAATCCCTATTGCTCCTAAACAATGTACCATGTGAACAGTGATTGTGTGGATGTTAGTAACCATTCCTTAGTTTGTACCTAGGTAAGGGTCATTTTGACCCACTACCCCCTCTATCGATGATCTCATGATGTTAGTTTGTAATTTCGAATCATAGCAACAGACACTTATGATGATGTGATTTTTGGTATAAGAACCCCTACAACCCTATGGTCGGGGTTGTTCTCCCAATAGCCATTTTTGGAGCATTGTGTGAAACAGTCAATCGGCCGGCTTAATAAAGACTCTCAAATTTG
>NW_027632933.1:0-3094 GCF_902686455.1 Sciurus vulgaris | reverse complement strand
ACAGTGAAGAGCTTCTTACTTAGGTTCTTAAGCTGGAGTGCAAAATCAGTCTCTCCACATCCCAAAGTCCCAGGAAGCAGTAGGACTGCATGCTCGCCCTCTCCAGTCTGCTGATAATGCAGGTGAACACCATTCACAGACACTTTGGCAGAGGTCACTGAGGTTCTTGGGAGGCTGAAGCAGGAGAATCAGCTTTGGACCAGCCTCAGTCATTTAGTGAGATCCTCAGCAATTTAGTAAAACCCATACACGGCCACACTCCCAGCTGCAGGGAAGTAAATCCTGGGCTTCTGAGGCAAGAAGAGCAGCCGCGGTAGCAGCCTGCCTCGGTAGCACAGCCTCACCAACATGATCCTAGGTTGTGCTGCTGATATCTGAGATTCTGACACCATAAATGGAAGAGAATCAAGAGGACTTGAGTCACATCAAGGAAACTTCCATGTTATTGAAAAGCCTATACCTGCAAGTTTAGTTCTTCACATTTAAATGTTTGCTATGAAAAATCAATGTGAAATAACTGTTAAGCAGTGACAAAGATGTGTCGGTAATACAGGATACATAATGCACAGTTTTGTAAAATTCCTCTAACAGTGAACCAGGGTACCTTTCTGATAATGCTTGATATTTCTGGAAAAAGTAGATATTCTTTGGAATGTAGATTGATAACCCTGATATAGAGTTGAAAATTTGGCTTATTAATTAATATAAATATAATTAATTAAAATATTACATCCTTTACTAATATGTTTTAGGGTTATAGGACTATTGAGAAAAAAGATAGGACTGTGTTTCTCAAGAAATGACTAGAGTTTTATGTGGCAACTCTAGGCAGAGGAGCAGCATTGCAAAGGGAAGGATCAGCACATATGGAAGTGCAGTGGAATGAGAAGGAAGAAATTACCCTTAATTTACTTATTTATCATATTCTTATGTTCAGACAGCATTTCATAAGAGTTTTAGTTCAGTTGTGGAATTGGCAAATTTCCTGTTTGTTGTGTTTCCAGAGTGGCATATATACCCACCTTTGTACTCTGCCATAAGTATAAAAAAAGCTGATGGTAGAGACTTTAATTCAGAGGAAAGCAAATATACATGGTGTTGACCTGAAGGAAAGGTACAGTACTTTATTCATTTATAAAACCTTAGTGGTATAGTAAAAATCACTCAAGCAAAAATTATTAGCTCAATAGGAAGGACAATATTAATACAATTATTTAGAATAGAATGATATATATAAACAGAAACCAGAGTTAGGATAGAAAATCAATTATTCAAGCTAAGCAATATAAATAAGCCTGAATATGATTCAAAAGTATTGGCAGATGTTTGTTATTTGGTTTGTGGTCATGTGATATTTTGTTAGCTAAAGAATTTTCCTATTAGTTTTGCAAAGTATGGACATTTACTTTACATTTTGATTCAGTATTGAAAATTTAAAACTTTCTTTGTATTTTTAACTTCTTCTGATATATTGTTCTTTTTGAAATGATGTATTGAGCATAAATAAGCATTTACAAATATTTTGTCAGTTGGTTGACTGTTCTAAATTTCTTTCCTTTTAGAATATTGATGTTACTTTATTCTCAAGTGATTATTAATTTCTTATTGCCAGAAGCTGTACAGTAAATTTTAATATATTATGATATTTTTGTTTTTTACTTGCGAAGGGGAATGTAGAAGGAAATAATTTTAATGGGATAAATGTTTTCCTTTAATAAAGATATAGACAGTTGGTAAAGAGAAAAAAAGATAAGTCTTAGATTTCGTGCCACTAACTAGATTTCTTTCCTCGCTTTTGTAATGCATCACCTCTGAAGATAAACTTATGACTAAATGATAAATATATTCCTGCATCACTATTATTAGTATTATTATATTATAACAATCTGGAAATAATTGTTTTGTTTCATCTTTAGCTGACTGTGAGTTACAATACTCACATCACACTAGGAAAGAACATGGAGGCTTTCTGTTAATTGAAATCTTACCATTTTCTGATAAATGACTTCATTGTAGTTATTGTTCATTGAAGGATTTTAAGTTCGTAACTTCTCCCTGCTTGGGAAAGAAGTAAGTTTCTTTGTTTTCTTTTTGACTTTGAGGTGATTTGCAAAAACTGAACATTTGCTCTCCCAAGATTGTTTATGTGTATTAGTATCTGTAAAGATTTGAGTTGGAAAACTATTATAAATTAGCCGTTCAAATAATTCTATTAGATTACTATAAATTTGAAGTTATCTATGTTATTGTAGGACAGCCCTCATGCTTGCTCTGGAACATGAATCAGAACACATAGCTGAACTGCTTCTCCAGAATGGTATTGATGTCTCTGCTACAGATAACTTTGGACAGATGGCATTAGCTTATGCTGCTGCTAGTGGTCATAGTGGGTAAGTGTTTACATTAAAATACTAATCAACCTTGATTGGAGGCTCAAAATAATAACAGCTATTGCATTTTACACATGAGGTGAAATTTCATGGTACAACTATGTATGAAACAATAGTGCATTAGAGTAGTTCATCAGCCAGCAGTCCTCCAAGAGTCTAGATTAGAAGTGGTGATGAGTATGAGTTCTCCAAGGGTCCTTTCTTCCCTCTCCTCTCCTTTTCTTTCCTCATCTCCTTATACATGCTAGTGAATTGTTGTACCATGGAAATGCATCACTAGCCAGTATATTAGGGTTTTAGAGATTTTATCATCATGGATCCCAGCCTTATCTCTGTCATTCCAAGTATAATTCCTGACCATGGGGTATAAACCATGTCACACTTTGATTTTCTGAATTAGCTATTTAGATCTTGAAATGCCCAGTTGAGCAGAAAAATCCTTATACTCTCCCCTGAATATTAGCTTTTCTACCATCCTTTAATTTCTTGAGAACCTGAGGATTTTTTTAAAGCCTAAGGAGAGGGGAAAAGACTCTTAAAAAGCTTTTGTTTCTGTCAAGTCTGTTGCTGCTGTGTTGCTCTGCAGTCTGGTGGTAATTACCTTTTACTACAAAATGTCCTTATTGATTACAGTCCCTGAGTATTCATGGTAATACACACTTAGACTTAAAAATTACAACATTATTTTAAGTTAGGGTTCAACC
>NW_027632934.1:0-3208 GCF_902686455.1 Sciurus vulgaris | reverse complement strand
AGATGCAGCTTCCAGTAGTCTTTCCCCTTAAGTTTTTGCATTCCTACAGAATTACTTGCCATTTTTCTGAATAGGAAAATGAGTTGGATTTTATAATGTATAGTGTCTCCATCTCTCAGAGAAAATTATTCTTAGTAACAGTATATGATTTTTTTTCCACTATTTTACAATCATCTTTCAAACAATTAAAATGGATTGGGTAACTCCTTATGGTATTTCTGGGTAAGGGGAAGAACAGGTTCTTTTCAGTAGGTAGTTTCCTTGCTGAAAAACTGAACCTGCCATTTTCAAGTTAATCTGTTAGTCTTTGATCCCTGGGAGAGAGAGGGATGAATGGAGAGTGCATCTTCTAGCTAATCTGGGTTATCAGTTTTTATTTCATTTCAGATAATAAAAGTGATTTCCATCATCACTTGGATTTTCAGTTCAACCTTCAGGACAATTTTCTCTTAATTCTCAGGTTCTGCCAACATATTGGCCATAAACTTTGAAATGGAACTAAGAATGCCTTCATTTCACATTCCATAGATTGGGAAAAGTAGAGGTAGAGAAGGTTAAAAAAAAAAAAAAAAGGCTTCTAAAAACAGAGACATTTCCTTGTAAATGGATGCAGTTGGAGAATATCATGCTAAGTGAACTAAAAAACCAAAGGCTGAATGTTTTCTCTGATATGTGGATGTTAATTCACCATAAGGGTCAGGGGGAACTAAGGAATTATAGAGTTAAATTTATTAGGAAGAGTGGAGTGAAGGGAGGTAAAGGGAGTATGGGGGTAGGAAGGACAGTAGTGTGAAATAGGCATTATTATGTCATGTACATATATGACTGCATGACCAATGTCATCCTAGATTATGTACCATCAGAAAATGACAAATTATACTTTATTTATGTATGATCTATCACAATGTATAATTGCATTCTACTGTCATGTACAACTGATTAGAACAGACTAAAAATTAATTTAAAAAGGAGGTCATATGTTAATTATATCTGTCTAGAAAACTCTTTAATATAGTGATATCCAGATATTCACCAACTTTTATTTCTTTGGAAACCTGGGCTCAATCATTTTATAAATTTATTTTTTTCTCTAATGATTGTCAAGTAAATCTGGACCTGTTGAACCTGGGCCTACATCCTATGGGAGCAACAATAAATCTTATATCAAGGTAAGGTGTGCATTTGTGAAATTAATGTTTTTGGTATGAATTTTGTTTTGTGAAGTGTGTACCATTAAAATTAGCAGTGTTATTTTCTATTGTATTTGAATTTTGCAAAAGAAACCTATTGTGTGGAATTTATATTATTCTTTTTTTATTGTAAATAGTCTTCAAACATTTAAGGGTAGTAGCCCCTGGAAAATAACATACTGGAAAATATGTAATAATATGAGAATTGCCTTAGATAGAGCTTTCCAACTGTAGAGAGATAATGAAATTTGGTCAGTGATTCTTTTGTTTCATTTAGCTTATTCTTACCTAAGTTCTAGTGATGTGAATTATACAATATTTAATTCTAAACAAGTTTCTAAGTAATTAGTTTTGATAATTATCATGATGACTTTTGTTTGAAAGCTGTATGGCACATTGCCTGTAATTTTGTTTCCTTCTCTCTCTGATACACTTTATATTTTAGTATCATTTTATTTTGGGAAGAGCTTTTTCGCTACTTTAATCCTTGGTTCTACTTTTACACTAGAATAATGTTAGGAACTATGAAAATTTAGAAATTTTAAATATGTTTTTCAAAATTTGTATTGCAAAGGTGTTGCCCCATGTTTTCTTCATGCTTCCATTGAAAGAGTATTTAAATCTATCAGAAGGATTTGTTCCACAAAATAGCCAGTTCCAGAAGAAAAGACTCAGTGGTCATAATGTATAACATTAATTTCAGACTGTTTTTGCATTGTTGTGTTTTCAAATATCCACTCCAAGACATCATGCCACAATCTGAGATTCAAATTTTAGAACTTTCTGTGCTTATGCATTTAAATGTTTGTTTTAAATATCTTCTGCCACTCAGTGTTACGGAAAATTAGGAAACAGTTTTGTGTATCTTGAAACACTTAGATTACAGATTTGAATGTAAGAAAGATTGATACATTAGACATAAACAAAGGGGCAGAAAATAAGAATTCTACTTAATGAAGTTTTCTACATAATATTATAATAAGGAAGTAGCTAATAATTAGGGATATTGAATTTCTAAAATGTGACATAAATTTATATTCTCTACTACATTATAGAAGTTATCATTTCAGGTGAGTTATATTGAAATAATGTCACAAATTAGAATAAAAAATTAGAGAATTTTCATAAATATTAAACTAGATTTTAGAATGTCAATAGATTCTTCCAAAATAGAGTTTTGGTTGCAGACTCTAGTGGGTTATTCTCTGTATCATCTGTCAGTTCTCATTTCTGTGTCTGTTTTAATGCTGGCATCACCCTGTTGTCCTGACTCTTGATCTGTGTTATCCTTTGAAATTTGGTATGAGCATGTCTCCCCATTGCTCTTTTTTCTGACGTTTCCTTTCTTTGTGGTCCGTCTTCCATGCAGGAAGAATGTCATTGCAGTATTTCAGGGATTGCATAAATTCGGTGAAGGACTGTGAGGATACAGATTTCCCCAATACTAGGTGTGTCCTTTCATGAGTGATACAGGTCTCTATATCATCTTGGGTTGCCTCTAATGTCAATTTGTCTTTTCTGCCATTTTGCGTTCATAGCTGTAGCAGCTCCTTGTTTTGGTGTGTTCCTATGTGTAGCTTTTCTCTTCTTGTGAGTGGAGTTGTTATTTGGATTCCATTCTCAGTTTGCTTGGTTGAATTGTGTAGATATAGTCCTCACAATTTTTATGTTGACTTTGTGTTCAGTTATTTTAGTAAATTAGTTAAGCCCCTCTTCACTTGTTTGCATGGAGCATTTGGCTTCTTGGACCAGTGGTCGTGATATTCCTTCATTGGTTTCATTAACCCCTCACTTTGTATTTCTTTCCCTTGTCTAATTGCTCTGAGTGCCTTTTCATGTGCTCTTATATCCAGGAGTGGTGAGCATGCACATGTTTTACTTGTTTCTGATTTCAGGGGAAATGCTTTCCATTTCTCACCATTCTGTCTGCCATGGCCTTTTGATGTGGCATACACAGCTTGCACGTACCCAGCTATCTGGAGTTCTTAAGACCTTTGCAATATAGAACTGTGAAATTT
>NW_027632935.1:0-3257 GCF_902686455.1 Sciurus vulgaris | reverse complement strand
TGTTTATAAAAACTTTCTTCCCTTCACTTAAGTTGATAATAAAATATTAATTTATGAACTGTCACAAAAAGCTATTTAATGTCAGACTGTGAATGTTTGTGTATATCTATGGAGCTTGCAGAGAACACAGCCTTGCCCATTTTATAGTTTGTTTCAGTTTTGTTTCTTTATCTAGGACTAATTAAGATAGAAAACAACAAAGTGAGAGTACAAGCAGCCCAGTTAGCATTGCATATTAGTGGTATGCTGAGCAGACCTGATCTAGTTTTGGCAAAAACATACAAATGGCATAACTAATGTGGAACCTATTTTTAGATATCTGATCTGGTTGCTTGTGTGTGATCTCTGAAAATGGAATGTATTCATCAAGAAAATCATTTGGCCGGTGAGACACCCCTCCCCCTGCTGGAGCAGTGAATTCAGACAACGGGGAGCATTGGAGAGGAGGCCACTCAGCACAGCGCTGGGACTCCGAGCAACCACTGGGGCTCCGGGTGGCGGCCCAGAGGAGGGGCTATGAGGAGAGCTGTTTGGACTCAGAGCAACCATTCCTGAACACCAGGGCCTGCCCTGAGGAGGAGGAGAAGCGTGGCTGCTTGGATTCCGAGTGACTATACCAGCTAGGCGGTTGCCGGAGGAGGAGCTGCATGGTGAGATGTTTGGACTCAAAGCAATCATTCCTGAACACCAGGGCTTGCCCAGAGGAGGAGAAGGAGGAGGAGGAGTGCGGCGGGTCACTTGGACTTGCAGTGACTGGGTTGGAGCTCCAGGCGGCTGCTCAGAGGAGGAGGCCAGTTATGAGTTCTTTGGATTTAAAGCGACCGTTCCTGAACACCGGGGGGCTGCATGGAGGAGGAGCGTGGTGGGTCACTTGGTCTCCAGTGGCCACACCAGAGCTCTGGGCGACTGCCCAGAGGAGGCATGCAGCGGGTGACTTGGACTCAGAGCGACTCAGAGTGACTCACAGTGACCGCTCCTGAACACCCGGGGGGCTACCTGGAGGAGGAGGAGGAATGGGGCGGGTCACTTGGACTTGGAGTGACTGCCCAGGTCTCAGGGCATTTGGTGGGAGGTGGAGGCTCACGGTGAGTTGCTTGGACTCCTAGTGACCTCACTGGAACACTGGGCGGCTGTCTGGAGGAAGAGGCGTGCGGTGGGTCTTTGGGACTCTGAGCAATTGTACGGGGCTCCAGGTGGCTGCTCAGAAGAGGGGCTGCATAGTCAGACAATTAGGTGCAGAACAGGGTCGCAGGATCTAGGAGTCTTCTTGGTGGAAGAGCCACACAGAGACATGCTTAGGGGAAGAGCAAAGGTTCCAGGACTGCGGGCACATTCTTTGAGGAGAGGCAGCCAAAGGAGACTCGTCTGCGAAGGGTGAGGCTCCCAGGCCCAGGAGGTAGGGCCAGGCCCCTGGGAACATTGCAGAGGAAGGCAGTCCAGCCTAGGCCATAGTTGTAGATTGAGGGGAACCTCTAGGAGGGGAACCAACCAGCGAGACCTCCCCACTGGGTGAGTCTTCCTGCCAGAAGAGGTTTTCACACAAGGACGTTAAAACCAGAGACACAGGCCCAAACAGGCCTTGCCTCAGCCCGCAGCCTAGTTATCCTTTGGACGACCATTGGTCAACAAGTGGAGACACCTCTGCCCACTAGCAGGGAATATAACCCACCTGAAGGCCACCATCCCTAGAAAGGCAGCTTCCTTGTGGAGCACTGCTCTATCAACACCTCCAAGACTTCAGCCTACTGAAGGCTAAGAGGGGATATACTAGAAATCTTCAGGGACAATTAAGTCAATAGAGAAAATCTGCAATATCTCAGCGGTCCACTGATACCTGAACAACATGAGAAAAACAAGGGAAGAATGCCCCAAATAAATCTAGATGTTACATCAATAAAACCCAATGACAGCATGGCAGAAGTAATGACAGAAAAGGAGTTCAGAATGTACATAATTAAAATGATCAGGGAAGCAAATGATGAGATGGAAGAGCAAATGCAGGCATTGAATGATTGCACCAATCGACAGTTAAAAGAGCAAATACAGGAAGCAAAAGATCATTTAAATAAAGAGTTAGACATATTGAAAAAAACAAACAGAAATCCTTGAAATGAAGGAAACAATAAACAAATTAAGAACTCCATAGAAAGCATATCCAATAGGATAGAAACCTGGAAGACAGAACCTCAGACATTGAAGACAAAATGTTTAACCTTGAAAACAAAGTTGAACAAACGAAGATGGTAAGAAATCATGAACAGAATCTCCAAGAACTATGGGATATCATGAAAGGCCAAGTTTAAGAATTACTGGGATTGAGGAAGGCTTAGAGAAACAAACCAAAGGAATGGACAATCTATTCAATGAAATAGTATCAGAAAATTTCCCAAATCTGAAGAAATGAAATGGAAAATCAAGTACAAGATGCTTATAGAACTCCAAATACACAAAATTACAATATGCCACACCAAGGCACATTTTAATGAAAATACCTAACAGAAAATAAAGACAGAATTTTAAAGACTGCAAGAAAAAAGAATCAAATTATATTCAGGGGCAAACCAGTACGGATGTCAGCAGATTTTTCAATCCAGACCCTAAAAGCTAGAAGGACCTGGAACAACAATTTTCAAGCTCTGAAAGAAAATGGATCCAAACAAGAATCTTATACAAAGCAAAACTTACCTTAAATTTGATGATGAAATAAAATCCTTCCATGATAAACAAGAACTAAAAGAACTTACAAAAAGAAAGCCAGCATACAGACATTCAGCAAAATATTCCATGAGGAAGAGATGAAAAACAAAGAAGCAAATCAGCAAAAAAGGAATTATCCTAAAGGAATTGTCAAATAAAGGAGGAACCAAGTCATGTCAAAAACAAACAAATAAATAAATAAATAAATAATAATAAATAAAATTTAAAAAATGAACCAAAGACCAAGAAACCAAATCATATTCAATAATAACCCTGAATGTTAATGGCCTGAATTCATCAATCAAAGACATAGACTGGCAGATTGGATTAAAAAGAAAGATCCAACAATATGTTGCCTGCAGGAGACTCACCTCATAGAAAAAGATACTCATAGACTAAAGGTGAAAGGATGGGGGAAAACATACCAACATGACTCAGCAAAAAAGCTTGAGTATCCATCCTCATTCAGATAGTGTGGACTTCAATCCAATGTTAGTCAGAAGGGATAAGAAAGACATTCATACTGCTTAAGGGAAGCATAAATCAGCAAGATATAACAA
>NW_027632936.1:0-3381 GCF_902686455.1 Sciurus vulgaris | reverse complement strand
AGCTGGATCAAATGGTGGTTCCATTCCAAGCTATCTGAGGAATTTCCACACTGCTTTCCAGAGTGGCTGCACTAATTTGCAACCCCACCAGCAATGTATGAGTGTACCTTTTTCCCCACATACTGGCCAACATCTATTGTTGCTTGTATTCTTGATAATATCCATTCTAATTGGGGTGAGATGAAATCTTAGGGTAGTTATCATTTGCATTTCACTTATTACTTCATACGTTGAACATTTTTTCATGTCTGTTGGTTGCTTGTAGATCTTCTTCTGGGAAGTGTCTGTCCAATTCCTTAGCCCATTTGTTGATTGGGTTATTTGTTTTCCTGGTGTAGAGTTTTTTGAGTTCTTTATAGATTTTGGAGATTAGTGCTATATCTGAAGTATGGGTGGCAAATATTTTCTCCCACTCTGTAGGCTCTCTTTTCACATTACTGATAGTTTCGTTTGATGAGAAAAAGCTTTTCAGTTTGAATCTACCCCAGTTATTGATTCTTGCTTTTATTTTTTGTGCTATGGGAGTCCTGTTAAGGAAGTCTGATCCTGGGCTGACATGTTGAAGATTTTACCTACTTTCTTCTATAAGATGAAGTGTTTCTGGTCTGATTCTGAGGTCATTGATCCATTTTGAATTGAGTTTTGTGCAGGGTGAGAGATAGGGGTTTAGTTTTATTCTGCTGCATATGGATTTCCAGTTTTCCCAGCACCATTTTCTGGAGAAGCTATCATTCTCCATTGCATATTTTTGGCACATTTGTCTAGTATGAGAAAATTGTATTTATTTGTGTTTGTGTCCATGTCCTCTATTCTGTACCATTGATCTACCTGTCTATTTTGGTGCCAATACCATGCTCTTTTTGTTACTATTGCTTTGTAGTATAGTCAAAGTTCTGGTATTGCGATACCCCCTGATTCACTCTTCCTGCTGAGGATTGATTTAGCTATTCTGGGTTTCTTATTCTTCCAGATGGATTTGATGATTGCTTGCTATATTTCTTTAAGGTACATCATTGGGATTTTAATTGGAATTGCATTGAGTCTTTATAGCACTTTTCATAGTATGGCCATTTTGACAATATTTGTTCTGCCTATTCAAGAACATGGTTGAACTTTCCATCTTCTAAGGTTTTCTTTAATTTCTTTCTTTAGTGTTCTGCAGTTCTCATTGTAGAGGTCTTTCATCTCTTTTGTTAGATTGATTCCCAAGTATTTTATATTTTGAGGCTATTGTGAATGGGGTTGTTGGTTGTTTTCCTAACCTAACTTCTCTTTCTTTTCTTTTTTTTTTTTTCTTTTTTTTTGTTTTTTTTTTGCGGTGTGGGGATTGAACCAAGGGCCTTGGGCTTGCCAGGCAAGCACTCTGCCAACTGAGTTATCTCCCCAGCCCGCTAACTTCTCTTTCTGAAGATTCATCACTTATGTATAAAAACGCATTGGATTTATGAGCATTGATCTTATATTCTGCCTCCTTACTGAATTCACTTATAAGTTCTAAAATTTTCTGTTGGAATTTTCTGATTCCTCTAAATATATAATCATGTCATCAGCAAATAGGGATAGTTTGAGTTCTTCTTTTCCTATTCATAACCATTTAATTTCTTTGATCTGTCTAATTGCTCTGGCTAGAGTTTCAAGGACATTGTTGAATAGAAGTGGTGAAAGAGGGCATCCCTGCCTTGTTCCACTTTTTAGGGGAAATGCTTTCAGTTTTTCACCATTTAGAATGATATCAGCCATAGGCTTAGCATAGATGGCCTTTACAATATTAAGGAAGGTTCCCACTATCCCTATTTTTTCTAGTGTTTTGAGCATAAAGGAATGCTTTATTTTATCAAATGCTTTTTCTGCATCTATTGACATAATCATGTGATTCTTGACTTTATGTCTGTTGATATGAAGAATTATGTTTATTGATTTCTTAATGTTTATCCTACCTTGCATCCTTGGGATAAAACCAAATTGATAATGGTGCACATTCTTTTTAATATATTTTTGGGTGCGATATGCTAAAATTTTGTTGAGAATTTTTGCATCAATGTTCATTAAGAATATTAGTCTGAAATTTTCTTTCCTCAATGTGTCTCTGTCTGGTTTAGGTATCAGGGTGATATTGGCCTCATAGAATGAGTTTGGGAGATTTCCCTCCTCTTCTCTTACATGGAATACATTGAGAAATATTGAAATGAACTCTTCTTTAATGGTTTTGTAAAACTTGGCTGAGAACCCATCTGATCCCAAGCTTTTCTTTGTTGGTAGGCTTTTGATCACTTCTTCTAATTCATTACTTGAAATTGATCTATTTAAGTTGTGTATGTCCTTCTCATTCAGTTTGGGTGATTCATATTTCTATAGAAAGCTATTTATGTCTTCAAGATCTTCTGATTTGTTGGAGTATAGATTTTAAAAATTGCATTGAATTATATCTTGTATTTCACTTGTGTCTGTAGTGATATTCCTTGTTCATTCCGAATTTTAGTAATTTGAGTTTTCTCTCTACTTCTCTTTGTTAGTGTGGCTAATGTTTTATCATTTTTTTTAAAGAACCAACTATTTATTTTGCTAATTTTTTTCTATTTTTTTTTTTTTGCTCAATTTCATTGATTTCAGCTCAGATTTTAACTATTTCCTTTCTTCTACTACTTTTGGTGTTGGTCTGTTCTTTTCTAGGGCTTTAAGCTGTAGTGTTATGTCATTTATTTGTTGACTTTTTCTTCTTTGATTGAATATGCTCCATGAAATAAATATTCCTCTGAGTAATGCTTTCATAGTGTCCCAGAGATTTTGATATGGTGTTTCTTTGTTCTTGTTTACTTCTAAGAATTTTTTTAATTTCCTTCCTGATGTCTTCTGTTATCCATTCATCATATAATAGCATATTATTTATTCTCCAGGTTTTGGAGTAGTTTCTGTTTATTTTATTTTATTTTTTTGTCATTTATTTCTAGTTTCAATCCATGATGATCTGATAGAATATAAGGTAGTATCTCTATCTTCTTGTATTTGCTCGCATTAGTTTTATGGCATAAAATATGGTCTATATTAGAAAGGATCTACGTACTGCTGAGAAGATGGTATATTCGCTCTTTGTTGGATGGTATATTCTATATATGTCCATTAAGTCTAAATTATTGATTGTATTATTGAGATCTATGGTTTCTTTTTTTCAGTTTTTTCTTGGAAGATCTGTTCAGTGGTGAGAGAGGTGTGTTAAAATCACCTTGTATTATTATGTTATGGTCTATTTGATTTCTGGTACTGAGAAGGATTTGTTTGATGTACATGGATGAGCCACTGTTTGGGGCATAGATATTAATGATGGGTATGTGTTGCTTATTTATGCTTCCCTTAAGCTGTATGAATGTCCTTCTTTATCGCTTC
>NW_027632937.1:0-3354 GCF_902686455.1 Sciurus vulgaris | reverse complement strand
TGGACCCTATATTCTGTGCCTATGGTCCAGAAGGTCTAGTTGAACCTCCTTGTAAGGAGTCCACTGTGTGTACAGGAAGGGGAGGCTTGATATGCATGTTGCTGGAAGAATTTCAACTACAGCTGCCAGTTGAAGGGCTGCAAACAGTGCCTAGGCCCACAGAGTTTGTATGAGCCATTGAAAATTGAGTAGAGAGAGGGTGGCTGCATTTCATGTTGCTCCAGGACTCAGGATTCAAAAGAGGAGATATTGAGACACTTGGGACCAACTCAAAGCAGCCGGGTGAGTCTCTCCCATTGGGGAGGCGTCCCGGATGGGACAGTGGTCCCGGAACGCAGGAAACTTTGTGAAGTAGAGCTGCCGGTGAGACGCCCCTCCCCCCGCTGGAGCAGTGAACTCGGACAAATAGGAGCGCCGAAAAGGAGGCCGCTCGGCACAGCACTGGGACTCGGAGCAACCACTGGGGCTCCGGAGGCTGCCCAGGGGAGGAGTGGCGAGGAGAGCTGTGTGGACTCAGGACACCGGGGCCTGCCCTGAGGAGGAGGAGGAGGAGCGTGGCCACTTGGATTCGGAGTGACTGCACCAGAGCTACAGGCGGTTGCCAGAGGAGAAGCTCCGCGGCGAGCTGTTTGGACTCAGAACGACGCTTCTGAACCCCGGGGCCTGCCCTGAGGACGAGGAGGAGGAAGAGGAACGCGGCCGCTTGGATTCGGGGTGACTACACCAGAGCTTCAGGCGGTTGCCAGAGTAGAGGCTGCGTGGCGAGCTGTTTGGACTCAGACCACTTCTGAACCCCGGGGCCTGCCCTGGAGGAGGAGGAGAAGCGCGGCGGGTCCTTTGGACTCGCAGTGACTGCATTAGCGCTCCAGGCGGCTGCTCAGAGGAGAAGGCGAGTGGTGAGTTGTTTGGACTTAAAGTGACAGCGCCTGAACACAGGGGGGCTGCCTGGAGAGGAAGCGTGGTGGGTCGCTTGGTCTTGAGTGGCCGCACGAAGAGCTCCGGGCGGTTGCCCAGAGGACCCGTGCAGCGGGTCACGTGGATTCAGAGCTACTCAGAGCGACCACTCCTGAACACTCGGGGGGTTATCTGGAGGAGGAGGAGGAACGGGGAGGGTCACTTCGACTCGGAGTGATTGATTGCCCAGGGCTACGGGTGGTTGGTGGGAGGTGGAGGCACGCAGTGAGTTTCTTGGACTCCTAGTGACCGCACCGGAATACTGGGCAGCTGTCTGGAGGAAGAGGCGTGTGGCGGGTCTCTGGGACTCAGAGAGATTGTACGGGGCCCCAGGTGGCTGCTCAGAGGAGGGGCCGCATAGCCAGGCAATTAGGGGCAGAGCAGGGTCCCAGGATCTAGGAGGCTTCTGGGTGGAAGAGCCGCACAGAGACAGGCTTAGGGCGGAGCAAAGGTTCCAGGCCTGCGGGCATATTCTCTGAGGAGGGGCAGCCTAAGGAGACTCATCTGCGAAGGGTGAGGCTCCCAGGCCCAGGAGGTAGGGCCGGGCCCCTGAGAACTTTGCAGAGGAAGGCAGCCCAGCCCAGGCGGTAGCTGTAATTGAGGGGAACCTCTAGGAGGGTACTGACCAGCGAGACCTCCCCACCGGGTGAGTCTTCCCTGCCGGGTGAGGTTTCCCCACAAGGACGGTAAAACCAGAGACTCAGGCCCAAACATGCCTTGCCTCAGCCCGCAGCCTAGGTCCCCTTTGGATGACCATTGTTCAACAAGTGGAGGCACCTCTGCCCACTAGCAGGGATTATACCCCACCTGAAGGCCACCACTCCTAGAGAGGCAGCTTCCTTGTGGAGCTCCGCATTATCAACTTCCTCCAAGACTTCAGCCTACTGAAGGCTAAGGGGGGATATATATAGAAATCTTCAGGGACATTGTAAGTCAATAGAGGAAATCTGCAATATCTCAGCGGTCAACTGATACCTGAACAATATGAGAAAACAAGGAAAGAAAATGCTGCAAACAAATCTAGATGTTACATCAATAAAACCCAATGACAGCATGGCAGAAGAAATGACAGAAAAGGAGTTCAGAATGTACATAATTAAAATGATCAGAGAAGCAAACGATGAGATGAAAGAGCAAATGCAAGCATTGAATGATCGCACCAATCGACAGTTAAAAGAGCAAATACAGGAAGCAAAAGATCATTTCAATAAAGAGTTAGAGATATTGAAAAAAAACCAAACAGAAATCCTTGACATGAAAGAAACAATAAACCAAATTAAGAACTCCATAGAAAGCATATCCAATAGGATAGAACACCTGGAAGACAGAACCTCAGACATTGAAGACAAAATATTTAACCTTGAAAACAAAGTTGAACAAACAGAGAAGATGGTAAGAAATCATGAACAGAATCTACAAGAACTATGGGATATCATGAAAAGGAGAATTTAAGAATTATTGGGATTGAGGAAGGCCTTGAGAAACAAGACAAAGGAATGAACAATTTATTCAATGAAATAATATCAGAAAATTTCCCAAATCTGAAGAATGAAATGGAAAATCAAGTTCAAGAGGCTTATAGGACTCCAAATACACAACATTACAACAGACCCACACCAAGGCACATTATAATGAAAATACCTAACATACAAAATAAAGACAGAATTTTAAAAGCTGTGAGAGAAAAGAACCAAATTACATTCAGGGGGAAACCAATACGGATATCAGCAGACTTTTCAATCCAGACCCTAAAAGCTAGAAGGGCCTGGAACAACATTTTTCAAGCCCTGAAAGAAAATGGATGCCAACCAAGAATCTTATACCCAGCAAAACTTACCTTCAAATTTGACGATGAAATAAAATCCTTCCATGATAAACAAAAGCTAAAAGCATTTACAAAAGAAAGCCAGCATTGCAGAACATTCTCAGCAAAATATTCCATGAGGAAGAGATGAAAAACAAAGCAGCAAATCAGCAAAGGGAGGAATTATCCTAAAGGAATTGTCAAATAAAGGAGGAAACAAGTTGTGTCAAAGAAATAAATAAATAAAATTTAAAAAATGAACCAAATGACCGGGAAACCAAATCATATCTCTATAATAACCCTGAATGTTAATGGCCTGAATTCATCAATCAAAAGACATAGACTGGCAGATTGGATTAAAAAGAAAGATCCAACAATATGTTGCCTGCAAGAGACTCACCTCATAGAAAAAGATACCCATAGACTAAAGGTGAAAGGATGGGGAAAAACATACCATGCGCATGAACTCAGCAAAAAAGCTGGAGTATCCATCCTCATTTCCGATAGTGTGGACTTCAAGCCAAAGTTAGTCAGAAGGGATAAAGAAGGACATTTCATACTGCTTAAGGGAAGCATAAATCAGCAAGATATAACAA
>NW_027632938.1:1997-3372 GCF_902686455.1 Sciurus vulgaris | reverse complement strand
CTGACTAACTTTGGCTTGAAGTCCCTCTTTATCTGATATAATGGATGGAAACCCCCACTTTTTTACTGAGTCCATGTGTGTGGTTAGGAATTTTTCCCATCCTTCACTGTTTAGTCTGTGGATGTCTTATTCTATGAGATGAGTCTCTGCAGGCAGTATATTGTTGGGTCTTTCTTTTTTAATCCATTCTGCCCAGTCTATGTGTTTTGATTGATGAGTTTAGGCCCATTAATATTCAGGGTTATTATTGAAGATATGATTTGTATTTCCAGTCATTTGGGCTTATTTTTGGTTTTTAATTTGGCTTGGCTTTCTCCTTTGGACTGGTTTTCTCTAAGGTATTTCCTCCCCTTTGCTGACCTACATTGTGTTTTCATTTCCTCCTCATGGAATATTTTGTTGAGAACATTCTGCAGTGCAGGCTTTCTATTTGTAAATTCTTTTAACTTTTGTTTATCATGGAACGACTTTATTTCATCTTCAAATCTCAATGTTAGTTTTGCTGGGTATAGGATTCTTCATTGGCAACCATGTTCTTTCAGAGCTTGAAATGTGTTGTTCCAGGCCCTTCTAGCTTTTAGAGCCTGGGTTGAGAAGTTGGCTGCTATCCATATTGGTCTCCCCCTATATGTAATCTGATGCCTTTCTCTCCCAGCCTTCAAAATCCTAACTTTTTTTGAATGTTAGGCATTTTCATTATAATGTGCCTTGGTGTGGACCTGTTGTGATTCTGTGCATTCAGTGCTCTGTAAGCTGCTTGTATTTGATTTTTCATTTCATTCTTCAGATTTGGGAAATTTTCTGCTATTAGTTCATTGAATAGGTTGTTCATTCCTTTGGTTTGTATCTCTGTGCCTTCCTCAATCCCAATAATTCTTAAATTTGTTCTTTTCATGAGGTCCCATAGTTCTTAGAGATTCCATTTCATGATTCTTACCATCTTCTCTGTTTGGTCAACTTTATTGTCAAGATTAAATATTTTGTCTTCATTGTCTGAGGTTCTGTCTTCCAAGTGGTCTAGTCTTTGTGTAATGCTTTCCATTGAGTTTTTTTATATGGTTTATTGTTTCCTTCATTTCAAGGATTTCTGTTTGGTTTTTCTTGAGAATATATCTTTGTTGAAATGATCTTTTGCTTCCTGCAGTTGCTCTTTCAACTGTTATTGGTATTATCATTCATTGCTTGTATTTCTCTCTTATCTCATCCTTTGCTTCTGAATCATCTTAATCATGTTATTGAAGTCCTTTTCTGACATTTCTTCTAACATACTCTCATTGGATTCTAATTAACAGAATTTAGATTTTTTGGATCTTTTCTTCCCTTGTTTTCTCATGTTGTTCATGTATCTTCCCCTCTAGCAGTGCAGATTTGGGGT
>NW_027632938.1:0-1897 GCF_902686455.1 Sciurus vulgaris | reverse complement strand
GCTTGCCTTGCAAGTACAAGGACCTGGGTTCAATTCCCAGCACCACCAAAGCAAAACAACAACAACAAAAAAATCATGTGATTAAGAAGTTTTAGCTCTCACATTTCTAAGTTCTCTTATGTACATTTGTATTTGTTGGATGTACTTTTAGTTGTTCAAATTTATCCTGTAGTTAAAAATTTGGCAGCAATCCAAATTTATAAACATATTGCACAACAGCTATTAATGAATATATACTTGACTGGTACTTTCAGCACCTTTCCCTATGGAGTTCATTGTGCTTGACAGCTGACAATTTCTCATGAACTAGAACAAAACAAAAGTTCAACATACGAGAAAAAAATAGCAGAAGCAGCACTGGATGTAAACCCAAGTTTCTGCTTTCTATTTCTTTGCTCTGTTTTTGAAAACTACATAGTATGACAGAAGAAAAAGAGCTATTAGAAAAATATTCCTATGTTTTAGACATAACCTCTTTAAATTTTTATTACTTAAAATCTACTTGAAGGAATGGGAGAAAATTAGAGTAGGAGGAGACAAAACACATTTGTAGTTCACATTACAATAGTTGGCAGCTAATTATTTCCTAAATTAAAATTCTGATTAGATTCAATCTGAAAACTAAGAGATCAAAAAAGATAGGACAACTACTTAAAAAAAAATCCCAATTGTCTAAACAAAGTAGAACCCATGGGTTGTTGCTAAATTATTAAAACAACCAATGAGCCTAGAAAGTTGAAAGTAATTTTTTTTATTAAGAAAATAAATACATGTTGCTTAGGGAGAGGAGCAAAAATGACCACTTATCAGGTACATTAGTAAATAATAAGTAAAACAAAATGTCTTATCATAGACAGCTATTTTAAGATCATTATTTATATTATCTCTCAGAAAACATAGTTATAATATTAAAAACAAACAAAAATTGAGCTTTTAATAGAAAATCAAATCCTACCAAAAAAATTACATAGAGTCAGCCATTTGTTAGAGATGCTGATTTAGGGTTCCCACCATAATATTTGCTAATCAACATTCCTAAGTACATAATATAAAAATGACTAAAGAATTCCCTGAGCTCACAGTCTAGAAATTATTGAAAGAAAAAATTGACAGAATACAAAAGTAAGGGGGGATGAATCAACACAAATGAAAACCCAGGATTTCATTGCAGAAAAAAGCAGAAAGTGGATCAATACTTCTGAAAGAGAAATAAAAGTATTTTCTGGGAAATTTGAAGCTGAGAGTTGTTCCATCTTGTTAGGTTTGGAAGCCATCTCTAGATTGAGCTTCCCAATGAAAGCCAGGGCATTGACAATGGGACATCTAAAAATAAACCATAATCACCTCAAGGAAAATAACAGCTAACAAAACCCTGTCCATTGTCTTTGTTGAAGCTATGGAATTACTCTTTTCAATTACTCCTGTCTTCATAGGCTTCCTGATATGATGATCTGTGGTTAAGATGGCTTTTCAAACCCCATCACATTTTCCATATAGATGAAACTGGAGCAGAGTACATGATCCCAAAAATAACTGTAATGTTAGCTTGGGGTCAGTGAAGGAAAGAGATAGATTAGGCTTGACTCCCAGCAAAACAGTAATCCCTTCCATGCTATCAATGCAGTCTCCCTGAATGGTATGATATTGGTTCTCCAGGTACCTAAAAGTAGAGAAGATAGAAGTCATGGCCTATCAACAAGGCATTCAATTATACGATCAATCAATTAGTGATTTCTGAGTGCTGGTATTGATTTTATATTGGACTATTAGCTGTATTAAATAGTGAAAAAAAGATATTTGTCACCATCCTTAAAGATCTTACAAATCTACTAGTAAGAGATAAGATATGTATACACGTAACAGAACTCAAAGGTTTTGCTAAATTTCGTGGGTTTGA
>NW_027632939.1:0-3605 GCF_902686455.1 Sciurus vulgaris | reverse complement strand
AAAGCTCTCTCAGCCTTTCTTTGATTCATGTTTTAGATATAATGTTAACTTGTGTTAATTATAAAGTTTATATAGACTCAGGAAACAGTATATGTAAACTAATGATATTTAAGGAAGAAGCAAAGATCAACATCAGAATTAGAACACTTAAGATCTGTAAAGAGCCACGCCTTACCTGAAATAAGGCTGTGCCTTCCACCTTACTGCATGTTAGAGTGACTCCAAAATAAGTCAGACTTCAGCTTATTTAAAGTTATAGTCAAAAGATTGGTTTTTGTTGTAAAAGTACTATGATCTCAAATTGGGGATATAATGTAGTTCTCAATCAAAATTCAAGATAGCTATTATACAAGCTGAATATGTTTTTACTCTTGCTAATTTCATTTTGTAAAACTGTTGCTTGTTACTGTTTTGCAGAAGTAGCTGCTTCAAGAACACACAACCTAGGTAACTTGTGATAATAAGCCATCACCTATAGAACAGATAGTGGTAACTTCCAGTACTAATACAGACTCCAGTTAGATAAAAGGGTAAATAACTGTAAAGTTATGGACATTAAAGTTAAAGCCCAGTACTCTTACTTAATGACTGGTGAGACTGGCTTGCTGGATGATTAAGATCAAACTTAGAAATTGGAATTAAATACAGAGGCCAAGAAAACAAAAAACAAAAAAACAGTATCTTGCCCTCAAAGTTAGCCTGAACCCAGGGAATAAGGGGACTTCTCTAAGGAGCGCTGCAACTCTGGGTCACACAACCTCCTGATCAAGGAGATTGTTGAGACTAGAGGATAAAAAATCATCAGTGCATCTGCTTGCAGAGAAAAGTCATGGAAAAAGGGGAGACATCCTGATGCTTTCAAGGAAAGCCACGTCATCAAGAAGACCCTGCCTAACCAATGGCACTGGGTGGAGCTAAGGAGCCGCTCTTAAGTTCTCTACGAGTGACCCTGTGGGAACTCAGCTGACTCTTTAACAAGACAGGAACCAGGTCAATTTGACCAGCTTGATCTTGGACACCCAGCAAAACAGTTAAAACCCAAAATACAGCCATTCCTGGGCATTTAAGAAATAATAGTTAAATGTAACTTAAGATGAACACTTGTATTAGCCCACTAGAATAAAGACTGGAAGCTACAAATGAAAAAGAGATTCTTCAGCAAATGTGCCTGATAACTATCAAGAGAAACTGCCAGAGTCAGAAGTTTTTAGTCAGTTTAAGACCTTCCTAAGATACACAGGTAAACTTGATCTATGTTTGCTAGTATGATTACCTAGCCCTAAGTAACAGAAGTATAGAGACCTCTACTAAACACAGGTTATATCAATAAAGGGATATTTTACAAAAATCAGATGACATTAAGTAGCTTAACTATATTTTCTGGGAACATCTATGACATTAAGAGTTAAATGTTGTGTTTACATTCCTGATAACCTGGACAATGTTAAAGTCCCCAAATGAAGGCCTTGTCCTCTCCAGCCTTTGTCAGGCCTAGTTATGGGAACAATTTCTCAGTTCTTCCACCTCCTGGTGAAAGATTAACTTCTGTCATTTTCATGATACTCAGTGGCATGTTTCAGAGGCTGCAACATTTACTTTGTACTAATCTCCTTTCAGTACTCATGTCTTTTTGTTCTTCTCTCATAGAAGCACCCACCCCCAGATGATTTTACAACCTGCTCTTCCACAGCCAGACTTACCTTGGACTCCTCGATTGACCCGATTTAAAAAATAATAATAATAATAAAAGGAACCCCAAGCTGCTTACCCCACGCCACCCACTTCCAGCTCGAAGAAGTCAAAGCGGTCATCGACCTTCTTCCCCAGCAGCATGGAGTTCCTAAGATTAGAGGGGGGAATAAAGCCAGAATTAAGAACAGGTAGTTAGTGTAGAAATAGGGGATCGGGTCAAATCGAGGAAATGAAGGCCTTGAAATCTCCTAGTTACCTTCATCAGGGAAAGAGTAAGTGCTGTACAGGTATTAATGCTCAGGCAACAATATCAGTCCCTCCGCCAAGAAAATAACTTGGGAGAAAAGTATATAAAAACAGAAGTTCCATGAGATACTGATTTTTTGTCTTCCAGTTATCCTTCGACTCTTAACAAAGGTTTTCAAGGGCCTTCAAATTCAAAAAGGTCTTTTTGATCTTCAAAACAAAAAAGGGGGAACTGCGGGGGCGCCTAGCACATAAAACTCATGCCAGGGAAGTGTGCCTGGCGCATAAAGACCCATGCCAGAGGTTGGTAATCTTCCTCTGGAAGATGATAGCAAGGACTCGTCATAAGTTGGGTGCTGCCAAGGCCTTCCCTGGAAGACGATAGCAAGGACTTGTCGTAAGTTGAGTAAAGCTGGAGCCCCTTCCTCAGAGTGTTAATCTCTCTTCCTTTTTTGTTTTTCACCAGAACTCACAATATTACACGGATTAATCATGTTTAATAAAGTTCTTCGGTTGAAGGATGATGGGAACACAAACAGTTCATATGAGTTAACTCAATTCCAGTAAAATAAAGTTCATTTGTTTACACAAAGCACTAATATTCCTATAGGGAATGGTGGACATTCTGAAGCAATATGTCTTGTGATGTTTTTGCTAACTTTTACAAGACTCCCAGACATCTAGTTGCATATAAGTGATTCTCTTAGCTTCAGTGATCAACATATTTATTACATCTGGTTTCTTCTGCAAAGTAATGAGCCTCCCACAGAAATACATTATATTTAGTTCAAAAGAAAAGTTTTAGTTCTTTTAGATGAAGATTTTTTACTCTGAAGATAATAACTTGGTTCTTAATAGTATAATATGATTTAACATAGCATAAACATGTAATTATAGTCATGAAAAATTAATAACAAATTACTAGAAGTTATAATTAATCTTAGCAGTAAGAAATCAAATAGAAGTTAAACTTCAAGGAAAAACAGGTGGTATACAACAACTTGCTTTTGTAAGTTTCAAGTCAAGGATACTTCATTGTGAAAAAATGTCAAGTAAGATAAGATATTACCAGATGGAGCCTGTTGGCTAAATGCCCAAATCCTTCTTCTGTTATCTATGCCCTTGAAACTTCCTCCTTTATTCTTAGTAAGTTTGTAAAGGGTATAAAAATTGCTGGTAAATTCAATAAACTTGTCAGCAACCTAACACTGACCTGAGTCTGTGTGGTTGCTGTCCATCGCCGACGCTGCGCCGCCTAATCACTCGGGGCTTTTACACTTCAGGCCATCAAGGACCCCTGGACTCTGCTGCTTGGGCTGGTCCCCGGCAAAATTCCTCTCTCCACATTATCAACTATTTTTTTCCTATGTTGCATTACAATTGGCTGCAGTATTTTCCCATGGTTCTTCCAAGTACTGGGTTGCACTTTTCAAAGATTTTGTTTTCTGTTTTGAGCATTTTGCATGAGAAGAAAGCAGGGAAGAATTGCATGGCCATTTGGGGAAAAATGTGTGTGCTTTCCCTTTGTCATTTGTATGCGTAGAAACTTATTACATTGTTCTTGATATTCACCCCTGAGATTCTTCACTGTGTGATGTGTCCTTCATTTTATTCTCCCATCTTTTCCTGGCTCTGGGTTTCAGTATTGTCTGACAGAGTGTGCTCAA
>NW_027632940.1:2131-3784 GCF_902686455.1 Sciurus vulgaris | reverse complement strand
TATTATCAGAAAATCACAGCAGAAAAAACACCATGCTCCGGAACAAAACATCCAGCAATTCCTTTTAGGATGAGCCTTTGCAATCATCCTCCAGAGGATCTTTGTCAAGCACTGGATGGAATTCCGGATGCACCCACAGTGGCCTCTGAAATGGACATAATAACCTCACTTTTTTCTCTGATTCTCATGTCTCCTCATAGTGGCTTCTGAAACTCACATAAAGCCCTAAGAGTGACATAACAACCTCACTGTGACCACTGACACTGACATAATATAATTATTGCTTCCTATGATACTCACTTTACCTCACTATGGAATGTGACACTCAAAGAATATCTTCACTGTAACTCTGATAGTCACAAAATAGCCTGACTTGACTTCTGACACTCAACAATATACTCACTCTGATATCTCACACTCACAAAAGAAGCTCATTGCCACTTGTGACATTCAAAATTATTCTCACTCGACCTTTGACACTAATGTCATACCCTCAATATGACATTTGACACATTAAACCCTCACTCTGACCTCTGACACAAATGTCCTCCATTGACCTCTATCACTGATATGATACCCTCATCTAACATCTCACTCTCACAGATTACCCTCACTGAGACCTCTAACACTTACTTATTACCCTCACTGTGGTCTAGGACACTCATAAAATATACTCAATGTGGTCTCTGACAGACACATAATACCCTCCTTTGGCCTCTAACTCTGAAATAATATCTTCAATGTGACCTCTGTTACTCACATAATATCCTCAGTATGACCCCTCTCACACACATAATAACCTTACATTGCCTGAGTCACTCACAACACCCTCAATGTGTCCTCTGGCTCTCACATAAGTCCCTTTCTGAATCCTATGACTCTCAAATAATATTCTCATTGTTCTTTTTTAGAAACTGACATAGTACCACTGTGGCTACTCACACTCACATTATGTCCTCACTGTGATCTTTGACACATTATTTTCTGAAATGACTTTGGACACTTTCATTTATCTTCACTTGTGCCTCTGATACTCACCTAATTTCCTCACTTGTTATGTGACACTCACATGATATCCTCACTGTGAGTCTTATAGTCACATAGTATCCTCAAATGTCCTCTGACCCTCACATAATGTCCTCACTGTTACCTCTTATAATCACAATATAACTTCACTGGGACCTCTGTTACTTATGTAATACCCTCACTTTGGATTATGACATTTAGAAAATATCCTCACTTGACCTCTGGCACTAATGTAATATCCTCACTTTGACCACTGACACTCAAGTAATAACCTTACTGTGATCTCAGACACTCATATTATGCACTCAGTTTGACCCCTGACACAGACATTATATCCTTAATTGGCCTTTGACACATAATATCATCAATGCTACCTCTGACACATAATAACTGTACTGTGACCTCTGGAAATAACATAATTCTCTCACTGTACCCTCTGACACTCACATAGATACCCAATTCTGGTCTCTGACAATCATGTAATACACACATTTTGACCTCAAACAGACTTCTACCATTCTGGTCTCTGACACTCACATAATATCGGACTGTGTTCTCTGAAAGTCACATAAATATTTTCACTGGGTCCTCTGACACACATAAAATATTCTCACTCTGACCTCTGAC
>NW_027632940.1:0-2031 GCF_902686455.1 Sciurus vulgaris | reverse complement strand
CTCTGAGATTGTAGAGAGGATAGTTTAATAGGATGTTTAGGGAGTTTCTTTTTTGGTGAGAGGCATGTACTCTCTGAGGGATGTAAATATAAATTGATAAGGTGAGTAAGTTGAGAATTCTGATGTGAATAAGGAGGACAAACTGAGTTTTGAAAGGAGTGTGTATCAGAGTCCTCTGAAATGTAAAAGTAGTGTAGAGAGGCAGTGTATTGTATATGGCAACTGCTCTCCCACTTCTGTAGGGATAGATAAATGATATGTGTAGTATGGGCTTCTATGGTGTGAATGGATGGCCTTCTGTTGTGTAGCAAGGGTGCTTGATTGAGTGTGGAGAGCTTTCTGAGATGTGGAGGAAGGTGACTGTGAGGTGTGTAGGAAGGGAAGGGCTCTCTGAGGTTTGTAGTGTGGGCACTCTGAGATTTGTTGTGTGGGCTCTCTGAGGTGTGTATAGAAGATGTGCAGAGGCTATCTATGAGGTGTGAAAAATGGCTTTTGCCCATGCAGGAATCTCAGTTGTGTATTAAGTGCCTTCTGAAGTAAATACAGAGATCCATCTGATATAAGCAAGGAGAACAACCTGTGGTGGAAGGTTTCTTTTAGGATAGTAGTCAGAATCTCTGAGGTGTGTATGTAAGGCACTTGGAGGTGAGTAGAGAGAGTTTTTGGTGAATATTGAGGCTTATCTGAGATGTGAGGGTATGGTTTGCTGAAGTATGTAGCATGAACTTTCTGAGGTTTGAAATACATTTCTCTGGCATTTTTAGGGATTATTCTCTGGGGTGTACAAGAAGGGCTTTCTGAGTTGTTTAGGGCTTGCTTAATGAAGTGTGGAGGGAAGTGTCCCTAAGGTGTGTATGGATGGAATTTAGAGATGTGTAGGAAGTGTTCTTAATGTGAGTAGGGAAGAAATTCTTAGATGTATAGCGAGGTATGTTTGAGGAAAATTGTAGAAACTTTCTCTGAGGTGTGAAAGTGGATTCTTTTCATTGTGTAAGGAAGGCTCTTTGAGGTACTGTGGGAGGGGTCTCTGGGGGTGTAGGAGGGTTTTATGAGGTTCCTGGGAGGACTAATTAATATGAGTGTGAGTGCTCAATTAAGCAAGTAGGGGTATTTTTGGAGTATATGGAAGGCCAATCACAAGGGATTTTGAAGAATGTAGTGAGGGTTTTATGAAGTTAATACAGAGGTTTGCCAGGGTCCAGCCCTAGCAGGAGTCCATGGGTTCCACACAGGTAACGGGGCGTGGGGAGACAGCATTGGTGATGGATGGAGAATGAAAGACACAGACTCTAGTTCTGATGCAATCATTCCCACTTTATTCTGGGGAAGGCTGGGTTTATATACATTTTTCTTCAGGCTATAATGGCAGTCTTGTGGTTAATGAAATTGAAGAAGTTTCCAAAGCATAGGCAGAAATTGTTCTTAACAAGGAACCAAAAGATTATGAGAAAGCAGTAACCTACAGATTATCCTTACCTAAACACAATTATTTTAAGAATTATCTAACTAAGTCAATGAGCTAATACAATGTTTATTTCCTTAATATCTAAACTCTATGTGACCTAAGACTATTCTTATTACTCTTGTGGTTTAAAGGATAGACAAGTAATCTCATGCGACCATCTCTACTAGGGTCCATCTGGTTAATATCTAAATTGTTTGAGTTAAGGGCTACAGGAGGGCAGCGGTTGCAGAGGTTCTCCTGGCCAAGTTTTTTTTACTGAATAGATTGCCTTTGTCTTATGTAGCTCTTTTTTCCAGAACAGGGCATTGTGCACCAACGTTTATTATAGGAGTGACCTATTCTTTGTAGGAAGGAAGGAATGTTGTGAAACCTTATTCTTTTACCTCACCACCACACATTAAAAAAAAAAATCATTAGAATTTAACCAGCCTGTTGGAGACAAAGGCAGATCTATATCTATTTTCTCCAGAGGCTTTCAGGGACTCATTGTATGGTTGCAAAATTATTTTTAACTTTGTTAGTGATAGAGACACATTGTTTGTCAGATTGTAGGTAATATTTTCTGG
>NW_027632941.1:0-3804 GCF_902686455.1 Sciurus vulgaris | reverse complement strand
TAATTAACTACTTCACAGTACAGCATCTTAAGTCATAAAATTTAAATTAAAGAAGTCTGTGACTGCACAGTTTTCCAGAGGGATCTATATGTCTGTCCAGCACATCAACTCTTACTGAATTCTTAGGGATTCAGCAGTTCTACATTGCAGCTATTACAACAGCTTCCCATGGGTGTTCAAAAATGTCCTCAAAGGTCCAGAGCTTCAGGGTTCCAGTCACCTAAGCTCTGCCTGGACAATGCTGGTGATAAATGAGTCACCTACCCACAATTCTCCACCCCACCCACAACCAGTCAGCTGCACAGAATGCAGGAGCCATCAGTCCCCAAGGCACTTTGTCCCAATATGCAACCTCCTAAATGTTCATATTTATCTAAAATGTGAAGTCTTCATTTAAATATTCAGTACTTTGTTAACTGTAGTTTATGATTCTGAACACAGAAAGTTTTAACATCTGTCACGGCATAAGATTTTGATAAAACTTTTAGCATAATTTATTATAAAAGGAAATGCACCATATTATTTATTGTCTCTAGAGAGTTTAAAGCCTGAGTTCAATAACTACAGAAGATACTCAAATTGGTTTACGATTGAAAGAAGTCCTACCAGCAAACTTTGTTTTAGGAAGGTATGCAGATCTGTTATTTCTATTCATATCATTCTTACACTAATGCACTACATTGGAAGCTTTGGGTAAACTGATGTTTTATTTCCATTTTTGCCTCCATTCCTCCTGCTGCCCTACACTACCTTTTTCATTTTTTAATGGTACATAAATATGCATTGTCTCATGCCTCTTTGGTTTGGATGCAGTTATTGCTTTGTTACTATATACAGCTACTTGATTTAAATATTAGATCCTGAATAGCTTTTCTTGCATGTCTAAAAGAAAATTATTTCATCTAAAATAAAATAATAAAAACTATCAAAGTTATGTCCATGTGGACTAGTTGAAAGGCAGGTAATGTTTCTGTCATTCTTATTTTTCTTCCTTCTCTTATTTACATGGAATACTTGAAGATTTTTTACTTTTGGTACATCTGAACCTGATCATATCTGAAACTCATTATTCCACTAGCAAACAATGCAGCCCCAATCTAACATTGTGATCTCATTCTTGGGAAATATCTGGCTAAAAAGACAATCATTTATTTTTCACCCAAAATGAGATCATACATACGAAGCATTTATTCTGTCCTGTCTAGGAAGCTAAAGTTTTACAGGAATATATAAAACAAAATGAGTGTGACACCTACACAACAGTATAAATAGTGCTTTACAAATAATCTCAAGGAGCCATGAGAGAACACCAAAGAGGATGTTATCTCCTTGAGAATTGTCATGGAAGAAAGGGAGGAAAAAACTTCAATCTGATAAATAAAGAATGCAATATCTATACTTGTGCACAGGGAGATTGCTGGAAGAACTCCCTTTCTCACACTTAATAACACACCCTACTCTATGCAATTAGGAAAGAGTTGTTCATTTAAAACATTATTTCATTGAAGTGTGAAATCCACTAACTATATTAGGTCTTATATCCCAGCCATTTCACCAATAAACTTTCTTGCATTGCCTCACACATGAAATTTAGGAAGGCACTTCATATCTGAATCATAACAGATTTATTAATTTACCTATCAACACTGTATAGTAGAGCAGAGGGATGAAAAAGCAAGGATGTTGACAGTAACTTCTATACTGAATTCTGGAATCAGACATTACCCTTCTGTGAGATGCCCATGGGGAACAGACATATATGCCCTTTAACAAGTGTCAGATAGGGTCAAATATTTGGCAAAGGCCAAAGCTCACCCCGTATCAGGCACAAAGAAAGACATTATATTATTTGCTTTCTATTTATGGAGCCATAGAGTCCACAGAAGGGACTTTCGAGTTTTATTGCAAAAAAAAAAAAAAAAGTTAGGATGCAGGTCTGCCCTGCCACCAAACAGACTCATTCTCCCACCCTGCAGTTATTTATTGTAAAGTAAAGGCTGAAAGGAATAACAGGAAAGGACATTATATCTGATTTATTTTTAAATTCCTCTACTCTTTTACTGTCTCTGAAATGCCTCCTTGCTAACCTACCATGGTATTAAGTTTGAGCCTCTGTTCACCAGGGATTTATTTGGTAGCCTTCGGTCAATTACTGTTTCACCAAAGCATGTACTAACACCCACTGCAAGTGCCACTAAACCAGATTCTGTGAACAGTAGCATGTTCCTGAATAGAATCCATGTAGATGCAGAGACAGTTGTGGTAACTCCACTGCAGGTGTGAACATTTTGTCTTCCTCAATGATTAGTTGTCAGTCAGTCAGGACAATAGTCACACTCAGGAGACATTGGCTGTCTATGGGCATTTTTTATTTTCAAAAATTGCAGGGGACAATGTTAATCATTGTTTAGGGATGTTATTAAACATATCATTATACACAGGGAAAATCCACAACACAAAGAAAGAATAATCTGGTATTTTCATGTTAATAATGATGGTGTTCATGAACCCTGGTCTAGATCATAAATGCTACACAGAAATACACTGGACTTTTTAAGTTCATCATTTTGTCCACAGTGCTTCAGGCACAGTGAGTGTCTCATAGTAGGTAAGAAGGGAAGAAAAGGAAAAAATATAAAGGAGAGAGGGAGACACACACCTATTATCAGGAAAACTTAAAGCCTGTGGACAGGGTAACTACTAATTTGTACCTGATCCTCATACTACAGTCTAAATGTCAAAGAGATTCACCATTCTTCCAAAAGTTTTCCTGTCCAAGTCCAGTAGTTGATGTCAAGCCAAATGTTCCTCCTTGAACATCAGGCAAGATTCATTCTAAGCAGTGACCCCCAAGTGAGAAATAAGTCTTTCCTATTCCTCTATCCCATAAATTCACAGTGAGTCAAAGAACACTTGACCAGTAAGTGCATGTAAACACAAACCACACCATAACGTGCAGGGCCACATGAATCCACTGCCTCATGCTGGAGCTGATGTCATGAGAAGGTTTCATGAAAGCTGCAGGAAACCTGTTGATGTTTGATCTTTTTTATTACAGAGTGGTACATAGAGTGCTTGATTTTTCCCTTCCAATTTGCCATCAGAAAATATAAGACCCAGTGAGAAAAATATCTTGCAATATCTTCCCACCACTCTCTTCTCTGATCAGTCTGTCCCTTCTCCCAAGCATCCTGAGCTTGGTCCAGGTAAGCATCTTTGGGAAACAGATTGAGTTTCAAAGGACAGTCTGTTGCAGGTAATTTGCATTCTATGCTCTGCTTACAAGCTCCATTTCAAACTGGAAAGCTTTATTTCAATTTGAAACCCATCAAACACAGGTCCTGCTTCTATACCCATCACCCAAGAGTCTGTTTGTTTTCTGTGAAGCAAGTGATCTGGAGGACCATAAACACAGATCCTGGTCTGGAGGGACCAGAAGCGGACATGCTAGGGGCAACCTGCAGAGTTGCAATTTCTTCCTTGCGGGGATTGAAAGTGCTTTTTTATTTCTGCCCATTTGCTGTTGTCACTCTCTTTCTTTTGATATTGAGTCTTTCTTGACGCAGAAGGGCAATTATTTCCTTGGCTGTTTATGCATGAGTGTGTGTGTATATGTGTGTGTGCATGTGTGTGTGTGTGTGTGTGTGTGTTGTGGTTGTGTGTGACATACACACACACCACACATTAGTTAACTTGGATTGAACCCAGAAGCATTCTACAACTGATCCAAAACTTAACTAGATCCCTAGCACCCTTGTTATAATTTTTAATGCAGGGTCTCACTAAGAAATCAGGCTGGCCTGA
>NW_027632942.1:0-4245 GCF_902686455.1 Sciurus vulgaris | reverse complement strand
CCCCTAACATTGCTCAGCCTTCTCTGCTTAAGCTGCAATTTTCACATAACCTGTCTTTCTTAGTCTTTTTTGTGACCTGTGGGTGAGCGTCCCTCACCGAATAGTGCTTAGTCTCCTCTTTTTCTTTATTCTCATTTAACTAACCACTTCTTGCTCATTTAATCTGGGTGATTTTGTTGAACATTCATCATCTTAGAGTGCTTAGTCTTCTCTGTGTCCTCTTTTCATTCCCCAAGGTAATCCTTGCCCACAGTCCTCTGAGTCATGTGAGTGAGTGCCCCTCACCTGACATTGCTCAGTCTTCTCTGGGTATTGTCCTTAATCTCCCTTCACTAACCATTGCTTAGTGTCATCTGAATCCTGTGGTGAAAACACCTTTCACACAGATGTTAATTTTTTTCTGAATATTGTGTTAGAGTGTCCCTTACCCTCAAGTACACTGTCTCCTCTGTGTCCTCTGCATGAGCACCCCCATCCAGTGGTGCCCAGTATATCCTGGGACCTTATGGTGAGCACCACCTACCTAGCAGTGCTCTCTCACCTCTGTGCCATGTGCTATGTTCCCATAGCCAAACTTAACTCAACCTTCTTTGACTCCTGTTTGTGATCATAGAGAGACTAACATTGCTCAGTCTTTTCTGGTTTCTGTCTTAATTTCACCTGCTCCACCATTACTCATGATCTTTTGAATTCTGTGGGTGAGTGACCCTCTCCCAACCTTACCCATTATTATCTGTGTCCTGTACTTAATTTCCATTCCCACACCATTATTCGGGTCCTCTGAGTCATGTGGATGAGCACCACTTTCCCACCAGTGCTCAATCCCCTGTGGGTATTATTGGAGGTTAGAGTTGCAGCAATAGTGTTCTGTCTCCACTGAGCCCTCAGCAACTTGTTTCTTTGAGTGACATATCTGGGAGAGTCCCATTCCTTCTAATGCACCATTTCAGACTTTATCTGTGTCAAGGCCAACACTTCTGTGAAATTTTAGAGAAATGTGGATACTTCCTCTTCCAAAAAACTGAACACGTCCTTTGTGCTGCCATGCAGACAGGCTCCACTCCAATGCCTGAAAACCCAAGACAATTTTTAAGGATGTCAATGCCTACAGCACTGGTGACCTCATACTACCATTCATCATTGACAATTACCTCACCTTTTATCAAGGAACTGAGGTCTTATGGGTGATGTAGTTCAGACAGGATTTCTGACATTTTTCTGAAGAGTGGAAGAAAATATATTTAAGAATTTTCAGAATCTTCTCTGATATGTCACTAGTTGCTCCCATTTGTCAAAAGAGTAAACCTTGTAGGAAAGTTGAGTGAGGCAAATTTCACCCTGTAAATTGCAGTGTGATATGTGTCCATGGACAATTTCCTGTCTATGTGGAGGTCTTCTCCAGACCTTTAAAAATGCTGCCTTGTCAAACCACCTCTAAACTACCTGAGACCATGGCCTGAGGGACTCCCTTGATAAGGTTCCAAAGGCTGTGAGCTATCTTGATCTGCACACCTCTTCCAAAGAAGTCTGTTTCTTCTGACTTCTGTGGTAAACAAAAACTCACTTAATGTTTTCATGCTTCTCTGGGTCCTGCCCTAAGTCTCCCCTCACCCATTATCACTGAGGGTGTTCTGGATTCTTTGGGTTGTGCCCCTCACTCACAGTGCTTCAATTCCACTGGGTTTTCTAGATTGCACCTAACCTACAGTGGTTAAGTCTTCTTTGATTAAGCTGCTAAATTCACCTAATCTGTCTTCAATCAGTCTTATTTTCATCCTGAGGGTGAATGTCCCTCACTTAATAGTGCTCAGTCTTCTCTGTTACTTTATTCTAAGTTCCCTAAACATTCCTTTTTCATTCTTCTCTGGGTCAGTTGCATGAGTGCCCTCAACTAATACTGCTCAGTCTTTTTTCCATCTTGTTGTATTTTCCCTGAGACAATTCTTGCTCAGACTTCTCTGGGTCCTATGGATGAGCACCTTTCACCTGAGAGTGCTTAATATTCTCAGGGTCTGTGCTTAATCTCCCTTCATACAACATTGCTGTCATCTGAGTACTGTGATGAGTTCCCCTCCACACAGGTGCATATTTTCCTCTAAATATTGTTATGGAGTGCTTCTTACCCTCCAGTAAACTGTCCCCTCTATGTCATCTCAGTGATTGCACCTCATTCACTAGTGCTCAGTATTCTCCTGGACCTCTGTGATAGCACCCCTCACCCAGCATTCCTCATTCTCCTCCAGACCATGGACTCAGTTCCCCTAGCTATCTTTTCTCAGCCTTATCTGGCTCCTGTGTGTGAGAATATATAGCCTAACAGTGCCCAACCTTCTCTGGTTTCTCTCTTAAACTCAAATCCCCCAACATTGCTCTGGGTCTTCTGAGTCCCAGAAGGTCCAAGGGGTGGTGAGCACCCCTTTCACACAGTTGCTCATTTCCCTGAATACTCTTACCCAGCACCTCCTACTTCAGTTCTCAGTCATCTCTTCATCATCTTGTTAGCACCCCCTTGACCACCTGTACTCAGGATCCTCTGGTTCCTCTTCATTTGTGCCACTCACCCACAAGGACTCAGTTTCCTCTGGGTCTGTGAGTGAGTGCCCTCACCTAGCAGAGCCCAGGTTACTCCCTGTCATATGCACAACTCAGTTGTTCTTCATTACAGTTTGTCCTCAGTCACTTTCTGGTGTGTACCACACTCTCTCTAGTGTTACTCCTTTATGAAAATATTGTTAGGAACTTCTTCTTGTTCCCTGTGCACCCTTGATCTTTGTGTTTTAGTGAGTCTTTCCTGTCTTGCCTTTCCCTGGTGGAGCTTGTTGGGGGATTGATTCTGGGCTCCTGGTTGAAATTCTGTGCTGCTTTCTTCATATGTGGGGCAGGAGTGCTTCTGAACCAGTGATGCACATCATGGCCCATCTTGTGTTGGTTCATGAACGCAATGAACCCCCAGGCTGTCCTCCCACTTAGTGGATATATCTGAGTCTGCTGACAGGCTTTCTGCAGGGTGTCATTCCTAGCTCTGCCAGGTCTGGCTGTGCTGAGGTTCAGAAGGCCTGAAGCAGAGATTTCCTACATCCACACCTGCGCCTCCCTCTGCACAGGCTGCCTTATTCACAGAGTCCTCCCTGGCAATGGCTTGAAGAAGTGTCTCTGTTCTCCTTTCAGGCCCTCTTGTGGTACTTCAAGGGTTCTGATTCAAGCTGATGAGAGCCAATGTCCTCCTTATGACCTGCCTACTTTTAAAAACGCAAGACCCTGACACTTGCTCCCTTCGTCTATCCTCTTACCCTCACAGCTGAGCTGGTGCTTGGCTTGAATGTGGGCTTGAAGCGGCCAGAAGCGGAACAGTCTCTGGTTGCCATGGGAATCGTGAGACCACCGTGTTCTCAGGCTGCTCCTCTGTGACCTCAGGTGGAATCTGGGGTGCAGGCGCCATGTCATGAGAGCCAGTCTTCAAAGATCATGTTGCCCAAGGATTCACAAACCCTCTTGGGTGTGCAACAAAGTGCCTTCTCCTTCCGGAGCTTAGAAGCCCCGGGCCCTTCACAATCTAGCTGCCCAATGCCTGCTCCCTCCCCTTTTATTAGAGGAGTTCTCCCATGAATGGTTCTCACGTCACAGGAGAACTGGTAAGCAATTGATGCTTTTTTTCTGAGTGGAAGTGAATGCACCTGAATGAATTTAGGATCAAGGATAAGACATTTAGCCACGATCTCTCTGTAATGAATCTTGAGAGTAATAACTGAAATAATATCAAGAAGAAAATTGAAATTGGATGAGGAATGTTTTCTCTTTAACACCACGTTTCGCTTCTGGGACCCCAGACCCCATGAGCCATCAACACTTGCCTTTGCCTTTTTATCTCTCACAACAGCTTCTGGCTACATTGCTGAAGTACCCCCTCACTGAGGGAAACAGGCATAGCACAGGAGGAACAACTTCCTCTGCCTCACCATTTCTTGAGATGATGGGCAAGATCCATCACTAAAACTGGCTTGTCCATTATGACAGGTCTGTGCTGTTTAGAATTTTTCAAAAGGAAATGAGAAAAGGAAAAATAAGAAAAAAATAGGATCAAGGAATTTATCAGTAGATTGTGAATATAATGGCTAGGGTTGCATGTGTGAATGATCCCCAAAATCTCCATTCATAGTCACCAATTGAGCATATTCTCAATCCCACATAGTCCTGCCTCTGTCCCTGTTCCTGGCATCCTTGGATCCCTGATACAAATTTGTGCTC
>NW_027632943.1:0-4281 GCF_902686455.1 Sciurus vulgaris | reverse complement strand
TTCCTGTCATCCAAAGGCTGCAAGTCCTTAAGACAGGTAGAGGGAGGAGGTAGAGGTGAGGTGATCTGTTAGGGGACAGAACTCCTAGAATTATGCTTTCTACTTTCTCATCTAAACAAACCCTCGGCAGTGACTGCCGGCTGACAAGATGGTGGGACTGACGTTCAGCCTATTTTACTAAATGTTAGGTGTTTACTGTTTTTTCCATGCATGTTCATAATCCTCATGACATATTGTTAGGACCCCTGAGGGAGGTTAAAAACACAACAATATTGCATGTATTTCTTTCACAACTAGCATGACTATCAAATTTTATTACCAAGAAAAATGATGAGACTGCTATAATTAAATAAAATGGAGAAAAGTGTTAGACTGTTCAGTAACTACAACAAAATACCACAGAACAGGTCAATTATAAACAACAAACATTTAATTCTCACAGTTCCAGAGTCAAGGAAGTCCAAGATCAAATTGCTGGCAGGTTCATCATCTGATGCAGACTCACGGTCTATTTCATATGAGGCAGCTTCTCACTCTGTTCTCACATGGTGGAAGCAGCAAGGGGACTCTCTCAGGCCTCATTTAGGAGGATGCTAGTCCTTTTCATGAGGTTTCCACCCTCATGACCCAATCTAGTCCCAAATATCATTACTTCAGGGATTAGGATTTCAACATATGAATTTTAGGGGGACACAAACCTCCAGGGCCCAGCAGTGAGGAGACCACTTTGAGCGTCTGCTATGTCAGCAAATTCTGCTGGGCACTGCAGAGCTCACAATGACCTTCAGTGACACAGGCACTGCTAAGTGAAGGTCTTACTCTCGACTGGTAATTCACTTGTTCACAGCACTCAACTAGTACTTGGCAGACCAGAGATCTGAACACAGGCATGTTCTGATTTTAAAGTCCCCGTCTTTTCACTACCTTATCACGTCTTTGTAGGCCTCTAATTTTGAAAGCTGCTGAGGTTCATTTCATTCCTTTGCTTTCTTCCCATTCTTCCTTTTTATCTTTTTGTTCCTTATATTCAATCTCTAGGCTTTTGTGCAAATTTGTTCAAAGTTCATGCTTAGTAATACTTAAACAGAAATGAACGAATTACTAAGGGAACAAACACCTCCTGTTTTGATCTCATCTACCCATCTTCAACATTTCCCTTTCTATCTACATCTCCATTCATTTAATTGTTCACTGGTAATGGTTGTCTATAAGAGGCAGAGAAGACTGTGGGACATTTGTTCACGTTTTCAAAGCACATTTACTGGGTTTCCCAGAAGGGTAATTAAAGCAAAATCAATAGCCAGGCTAAGATCAAGAAAACAGACATCAAAAGCATTTTTTAAAAACTAAGATCACCATATAAATTAGGAACAAATAAGAATGCTGTTTCTACCCCAAAAATATTAATGAAAAGCGGATGGGATTAATATTCAGATGAATCAAGTTCCAGGACAGCTCAGATGCCACCTCCACTACCTTTCTTTTCGTGCAGCTGTCTGTGCCAGGTACTGTGGCACACTGCTTGGACTCAGGGACAGGAACCATGGCTCATTGACTTTCTCATCTACACAGCATTGCATTGTGTTCGGCAAACAGTTCAAATACAATAAATAATCACGTGGGACCCTAAGCTCAGTAGCATCCAATAGCTAGTCTTTGCTCCCCACTTCTGCCAGCTGCCACCTCATTACACCCACCTGTTGGTTCCTTTTCACATTAAAATTCCTAGGAAGGCCTGTCTAAATGCACTGTCTTCAATTACTGCCCTCCAATGGTCTCTTAGAGTCATTCCAAATAAGCTTTTCCTTTCGCCCCGCCTCCCTTTTAAGTTGGCCTCATCAAGACAACCAGTGACCTCCAACTGCTAAATCTAAAGACAAATCATTGGTTCTCACCTGACTGAACTTACCTGCAGAATGTGCAATGGGTTATTAACGCCTCCTCCTTGGAACGCCATCTTTACTGTGCTTCCAGAACACTATGCTTTCCTGGGTTTTTCTTTTAACCTGCGTCTCCTTTGCCAGCTCCTCCTCTTCTCTCCAGATCCCTAATGCTGCAGGACTTCAGGACGAAGGCCCTAAATCTCAGCTACATCCTCCTCCATAATCTATCTATATCCAGGCCCCTGAGATCTCAGTCATCAGGATTTTGTCAAATCCTGAAAGTGCATCTCTGACCCAGACCTTTCTTCCAAATTCTGGTCTTGAATGTTCAACTGCCTACTTTCTACATCTTGATCTTTTACCTCAAATCAACCACATTCAATATTTTTTTCTCTCAGTTATGGTTGCTCAGACTTTCCAATTGATAATCCAATGTTTTCTTGTTTTCTCACACCCTACTTGTAACCCATAAGGAGATCCTACTGTAGTACTTCATAGCATACCATCTATGTGTCTTGGCCAAAATGTTGGAGTAAGCACACATTTCAAGTTATGTAAACCAACATCTTAATATTTACAGCAGTCTTATTTTCATACCTCTGCTAGATGAGATAAGAGCCTCTGACATCAGAAATGCAAAGGAGTGATACTGTTCTGTGGGATTTGCGGGGGGATGTAGGGAAGGAAAAGGAGGTTACATATTTCTTTACCTTGAGGAATAGTTATGTTAAGATTTGGGGACAAATATGTCTTAATGCTACTTAGTTTGCATTTCTGTGCTGGTAAAGAGATTATGGTGATGATGGCATAGTCAAACACGCTGGCTGTGACATGTTGGGCTAAAGTAACTATAGGGAGGACAGCAGTCCCCATTGGCCAGAGCTCACATGCACTTAGGTCTGCATGATGTACATGCTTGGCTGATCCCCTTGGTCCTTCATACCCCTCCATTCACAGGCATGCAGATGTTCCTGTGTGTCCATCAGCCTCTTCCTCCTGTTTCTCTGGCAGTCAGACCCTGAGAGCATATGCAATAAACCTTGCCTCTTTGTATTTATGCCTCTTGTATTCCCCAGCAGGAGACTGCAGAAGTGCTGGTGTGACTTCTGAGGTCACATCATTGGAAAAAAAAAAAAAAAGAAAAAGAAAAAAAGGTCCAGCTTGATCTAGGGGAAGCCAGTCACTGTGCCACCAGGACACTGGAGCTGCCAGTAGGGAACCCACATGGAGAGCCACAGGGTCCCCAATCCCACCTGCACCCCCACCTGCAACCAGAGCCAACTGGCCAGCTGTGCAAGTGGGCCCAGAGTCAGAAGACTGAGGCAGGACAAATAGTTTCCGAGAATCTCTGCCTGAAGCACTCCACCAACCACGAGTTCCTGACACACAGAGGAACTCTGAAGGACACAGCATGTCAAAGGGGACTGACAACCCTAACCTCTGGAGGCCACTTTCCAGGTGCCTCTGTGTGTCCTGTGTGGTCTCTGAACCGCCCCCTGCTATTTCCACTCCCAGCTCTGACCTTTCTGCTCTTTTAAGTGTCCATAAAACAGAAAAATGGACATTTTAGAAACATTTTTGTTCAAAGAGTGTATGGATTGCTTTTAAAAAGTTTAAAATTGACAAGTTTTCATTGTTGTTCATAAAGGAAAAAAAATCTTACCACTTTTTCCTCCCTGTCTCTAGAGGTTACCTAGACTGAATTTTCCCCTTTTATTTTTCCTTAAGCTACTGTATGCACTTGGGAAAGGTAATGGTGAAGTAGAAGAAAATGTTCCCTAACAGTTATGAAATTAAGATGGATGAAGCAATCATTAAACATAACACTTTATGCTTAGTACCTCTCTAAGTACTGATGCTCACTATACTGCATATGATTATCAAAACGGATCATACCAAAGCAAGAATGAACCATATTTCACCATGAATTTGGCATAGTGGGAAAAAAGCATTAAAAACAATATATGTTAACTATCTCTCTTCCCATCTGACAGTCACACAAGCTTTCTGCATTTAAATAAATGGTAAGATGTGACCACATTATTATTTTAAATTTGATTTGGACATGATCAAGTTTCCAACATTGGATGCTCTGGTACCAGGTGTGTTTCAGAAGTAAGACACGAGAGGCTGCATCCTGTGTTTTCCACCTTGTATTTGCTGCTTCTCTGATTTTTTATGCCATAAATTTTGTTTTAGTTTTGCTGTTACCCGTTTTTGGTATCCTAGAAACCCTACTATGATGGAAAAGAACAGGTACTCACAACAAAGCAGAATTTCCAATGTATTTATGGCCTTATCATTTGACAGGGAAGGTCAAAGCTTCTCAGGGTTTATTCATAACCCTGCACTAGCTTTCAATTATTTGAAAATTGCTCCTTGATACCCAGCTTCCCTG
>NW_027632944.1:0-4181 GCF_902686455.1 Sciurus vulgaris | reverse complement strand
TTAATTTTGATTATACTGGTGTAATATGCATTGAATTTTGGTCTCACATGTCCTTAAAACTCCCCAAAGGATACTCAGTAGCCCAATTAATTGTCACTCTTTATATTACTGCTGAACAACCCGTAAATGAAAGAGGGAATGGAGGACGTGGTTCCACTATTATTGTAGCATTGTTACCTATCACTGAAAATAGACCAAAATAACCTTTTCTTGAAATGAACAGTCAATCACAGGGTTCTTGGACACCGTGCTGAGTTACAGATACCTGTCTCAAAGTGGATACGCAGTTTGGGGCATTGGAGGAAATAATGAATAGGTGTCTAAAACTCTCTATGGTTGCAAATGCTCCAACCCTTCCAACACACAGCAAGTTACTATTCATTCAACCATACATTATGGCAATTCCCTTTCCTATTTGGGGCAGAGAAATCTTACACAAATTACAAAATATCTATGGAGTTGCTGCTCTTTTTAGTAGGGGCCTCTGTGGAATTCACCTCCTTACCATTAAAATGGAAGGGCACCACTCATGTCTGGGTAGAACATGGCCATTGTCTAGGGAGAAAGTGGTAGCTGCAGAGGCCCTCATTCATGAATACTTACAGTTGGGACATATTGAACCTCTTACCTGCCCATGGAATACACCCCATTTTATGATAAAGAAAACATAAGGGAAATGGAAAGTATTACAAATTTTAAAAGAAATTGATAAATGTATAGAGCCTATGGTCCACTTCAGTGTGGATTGGCTAATCCTAATATAATTCCTGAGGATCTTTCCTTATATGTAATACACCTAAAACTCTGTATTTTTACTATTACTCTCTTTCCTTATGATTGAGAAAAAATTGCCTTCACAGTTCCTGTTTTCAATCATCATAAGCCTGCTGATAGATAAAAGTGGAAAGTTCTTCCTCACTATATGTTAAATAGCCTCACGTTTAGTAAATAAGGCTCTTCAGTCTTTCTGACAATTATTTCTACATATTCTTGTTTATCATTATATGGATGATGTTTTGATTGCTGGGTCAATACTTAAAGATACTTTAATTAAATTATAACATTCTATTACAATCTGGCCTCAGAAAAAAATTCAACAACTCCCTATTAACTATTTATGACATAAGATACTCCAATGTTTTTCCATTCCTCATACTCCAAAACTGACTCTTTCTTCCAACTTTTCCTTAGTTCATTTACAACAATTTTTAGACATTTAATTTGGGCTCGATGATATATTTCTTTAACTACTGATATGTTGTTACCCTTTTCTCAGTTGTTAAAAAAAAAAAAAACAACATAATCCCACCAGTTTTTTCCACTTAATTCTGCACTGACTCCAGCTCTTCACTGCACTAGTGAGAAATTATCTACAGTTCTTATAGACAGGCTCCCATCATTCAATGTTCCTTTATCTCTAATAATCTTACAGGAAAGCCTCATGCCTTTGCTGCAGTTGTTGCCAGTTATAATCAGAACCCATATACAACAAAATGGTTATATTCTCCTCAATTTTCTGGAAAAATCTTCTCCCTATGCTGATATGTATGTTCATTTGTTCTCAGATGATCACAATCATATTTTATGTCTTATAATAATGGATATTTATGTACTTTATCTTATTTGTGGAAAGACTTTACATTTACACTATTTGCAATTTTCTTGATAGTATCTAGCTGTCTTAATTGAAATTTTTTTAGCATCCATTGCTTTACATGCACCTCCAGATGAATGTCTTTCCTTCTTGGGTCAAGTCTCTCATGCTCCTTTTTCTATAATCTTCTCCATTCCATTTTCCAGTGGGATTACTGTCTATACAAACAGAGGAAAACAATGGGGTGTGGTATCTACATTCACTAATAAAAAATGGACTGATTATTACACATTGCCTCAAGCTTCTCCTCAGTAAGCAGAATTAGCTGCAATTATTTTGGCTCTTCATATGTTTCCCATTGCCTTAAACATCATTACAGGTTCTCAGTATATGATCAAAGTGATGCTTCATATTTCCTGATATTTTGTCACCTCATTTGGACTCTAATTTGTTATCCCTGTTTATCACTCTTCAATCTCTTTTACAGGATTATTCAGCTCCATATTTCTTGCTCACATATGTAGCCACACTAAGATTCCTGGACCACTCACTGAAGAAAATGCTCATGTTGATGCTTCTATAAAATTACTTTATCCTCTTTTCAGATGCTATAAAATCACACAATTTTTTTCATCAAAATACTCACTCATTAATAAAGACCTTTTTGATTTCCTCTCAAGTGGCCTATTTTATTGTTAATAATTGCTCTCATTGCACACTCTGTTCCCCTGCTTGGAAAACTGTAAACCCTTGAGGTTTACATTCTAATGCTCTTTGGCAGATGAATGTAACTCATTTTTATTATTTCCATCCCTAATCCTTTTCACATGTTACCATGGATATCTCCTCAGGCCTTATATGGACCAATGCACATTGTTCAAAGAAGGTCTCAGACTGTATCTCTCATGTGCTCCTTTGCATTGCTACCATGGGTAAACCTCATCATTTAAAATCTGACAATGCACCTGCTTATACTTCTAGTGCCTTTGCTCAGTTTTGTATCAATGGAATATAGTTGTAACCCATAGAATTCCCCACAATCTACTGGACAGACCTTAGTTGAATGTACACATCAAACACTTAAAATGTGCTTTTTACAGCAAAAACATCACAATCCAATTCCCAAATTTTATTTGACCTTGGATGAAGAGGACCCTGAATCAAAGAAGAACCTCCAATAAGAAAAAGATGTTCAAGAGATCCTCTTCTTGAATCGTCTAGTGACTTGGGGGGATATAAAAATTTAACAACATCTACTCAACATCTTCTCATCTAAATGTGTTTAGAATATACTCTGGAAAACTTGGTTGTAGCTGTTTGCCAAACTTACCCAAAATTCTACAAGTAAGCTATTATTGTGTTATTTCTCTGTTATTGTATTCCTGTTGGGGGTGCCTTCATATTTAGCTGAAATTGGTAATTCTTCTGAAGTTTGTATCATCAAGCTATTCTTGATAATAGGGCATGCTATGGATTATTTGCTGCTTACATCATATAGGATGCCAAGATTTTAATGATAAGTGTTTTCAATTTAGCTGATAATAGTAAACCCACTCAAAGGGAATTGGATTATCTTAAAGAGATAGTACAGAAAGTTTACAAGATGGTGGTGGTTGAGATTTATTAGATTGGTTAACCTCATGGCTGCCAAATTCACATGGATACAACAGCTTTTCACTGGAGGATTTTTACTGATACTTGCCTTATTATGCTGGCTTGTATTTGCCAATGTTTGCCTTGCTTATTCCTCCACCTTTTTTAAACAGAAGAACAATCATGTCTATTCAAAAGGCCATACCAGCAAAAAAGGGAATTGTAGGGATTTCAGGGTCAGTCAATGTACAGAGGAGCAAAAGTCTTTTGAGTTGAGCAGACTCCTTAAGACAAAAGGAAATCTGAATGATTTGGAAATGCTCGGCAACACTCTGTGCCTTGAGGCCTGAGACATTATCTTATTACAAAAACCTTTGGTATTAGTGGGCTCTGAGAAGCAGTAATTTCTGTAAATCTGCTCAGTTGCTAATCTAATTGTGCTATGAAACATAATATACGTTGATAACACTTGGAATAGATAATAAGAGAGTGACTGACTTTTCAACAAAACCCCTTCTTGCCTTCTTCACCATTTCTAGGTACTTGCCTCTTTATTAGCTCTCCCCTTTAACCCTTATTGCTGGGACTCCCAGTAAACCTGTACAAATACATATTGGAAGTTGATATTGCCCACAAATTATGTTATAGCTTTGTGTGAGCATATGAGTATGAACCACTAAACATGCTGAAGAACTGAGGGAAAAAGTAAGTAGTTCTAATTGAAAATGTGGCAAAAAATTTTGAAAAAAAGCTGCCCTTGTCAAAGACAAAACTGTGGCAAAAATCACCTGTTACCAATATTTACTTTTGCTGGTGGAAGGATGCTAAACATGATTAATCATTAGGGAAATACAAAGTAAATCCACCACAAGAAATGACTGGGCCATAACCACTAGGATTGGTATGACTAAAAAAAATGGATTGTAAACAAAGTCACCATATGACCCAGAAATTCTATTTCTGTACATATACAAAATTAAATCAAAAACACATT
>NW_027632945.1:483-4354 GCF_902686455.1 Sciurus vulgaris | reverse complement strand
TTTCTCAAACCTCATAAAGTCCTCCTACACCTTTCAGAGGCACTCCATACATGTCAGAGAGTCCATCCTACAAAAAATGAAAACCCACTTAACCCCTCAGAATATCATTCCTTCACACCTCAAACTCACTTCCCTACATGTCTAAATAATCACTCCCTACTAATACCAAGAGCTTTTCCTACACACCTCAAATTCCCATTTATATACACCATAGGGACACTGCCTTTATACTTTATTGAACAACTCTTAACTCAGAAAGCCTTTCCTATACACCCCAGAGAGTACTTCCTATAAATTCCAGTGAGATGTTAATTCAAACTTCAGAATTCCAATGCTACAAACAACAACACACCCTACTACACAACTCACATACAACTTACTACTCACCAAAATGCCTTCTCTATTCACCTCTGAGGGTTGGCCTGACACACATCAGAGAAGACTCTGGATACACTGTTGTGTGGCCTTCCTAAACAATGTAGGGATTCCCCCTATTATACTCAAAGAATACTCCCCTTACATCTCATTGTGTTCTACCTAGTCATATCAGATAGATTTCATTATTCATTTCTGAGGGCCCTAACTACACAACAAAGAGCATTTCTATGCAGAAAAAAGCCCCTCTACATCCCTTATAGATTCCTCCTGCACAACTAATAGAGGCCTCCATACACACCTCAAATCATCTGCACTAAAATCTCAGAGAACCTTCGCTTCACAATTCAGCGAACATTTGTTACACACTTATAAGAATCACCTCTCCAAATAGCTCAGAGCTGTACCTATTCATATCAAGTGCCCTTTCTATAGAATTCAGAGGGCCATCCATACACACCTTAGACACATTTCCAACACATTATTTATCAATCACTGTATCAATGTTGGGACCAGAGAAATTAGCTACACTTAACACACCATTCTCTACATACCTCAGAGTGCCAGAATTTTCACTATCAGGGTACTGTTACACACGTCATAGAGCCCTCCTTCATACTTCAGTTTGTCCTCATTTATCTCAGAGAGCTTTCCTTACTCACCATAGATATCCACAATACACACCTCAGTTAACTTTTAATATTTACAAGTGAGCACCCACCTTATGCACCTCATTCAACAGTCCTCCCTACAAACCTCAGAGAGGTTCCCATACAATCCTCAGAATGACCTTTTGACAAACCTTAAAAAATCCTACCTACCCATCTCTTGTAACCCTCAAAACTAGCCAAAAAATCCTCCATATTTACCTACAGTGGCCAAAACTATATACCTAAAAGAATGCCCAAGATACTCTTCTGAGTGTTCTACCAAAACACCTCACAGGTTTTCTCTTCTATCATCAAATGTTCCTCTCACCGCACCTGAATTTATTCTTGCTACTCATATCAGAGATGTCACTATTCACTATAGAATTCCCTCCCTACATTAAAGAGATAGGACTTTGCCTATGTCAAACAGGCCCCCGACACCCCTCGTATATCACTCTGCCCACCTAATATAGACCTCCCTACACTACTCTGACAGCCATCCAAACACACATCAGACTTCTATCCCTCTGAATTTAAATTAGCCCTCACTACACACCTCAGTTAACCTACATGGCAAAGCTCAGAGTTCAGCCTACTTATCTCCATGATTCCTAAATTCAGATCATATAGATTCCTCCTCCAAACTCTATGGGACTCTCCCTTCTACATCAATTTTTCCTTCTTATTCATCTAGCAGAGCTCTCACTCTTCACATAAAAAAAAAACATACAAACACAACTAACTGAACTCTTTCTACTCATCCTAGTGCACCCTATCTATACACATGAGTCAGCCTTCCCAACTCAACTGAAAGGACCCTCACACACACTTCTTGTAGCTCTCTAACACAAATTAGAGAACCATCCTGCACACCTATTAAAGTACACAAAACACAGCTCAGAGGCCGCATGCTACCAACTTTAGAGAGACTTCTCTACACACCTCAATTGAACCTTTGTACATAACAAAGTGTACCCTCCATACTCAAATGTAGAGCAGTTCCTACACACAGCAGAGAAGTCCCTACATAACCCAGTGAGTAAAACCATACTTCTTTGCAAGAAGAAACAATGTTTATTTGTGCTCTATAAACACCTCAAAGAGCCTATATACTGACCTCACTGAGGCCTCAATATACACACCACAGAGAACATATTTGACTCTCCATATGGTCTTCCCTATATACACTACATAATGATTCTTACTGTGAACTTAACTCTAACCCTAAGCATGAAGCTAAGTCCTCCCTACATGACACAGAGTTTCTCCCTGACCCTGAAACTGACCATGACTTGACCCTAAATCCTAACCCTAGTTCTAACCTGACCCTAAACTCATAGTGCTCTCACTTCTACTCCAGATTTTTCTCCCTGCTCATCTCACCAAACTCTTACTACTCACCTCAAATGGCCCTCAAAACACAGCTCACTGAATTCTATCTACAATTTTCAGTGCACATCCCTGTGCAATGCTGTGCGAGCAATCCCAACTCACTTCAGGGGGCCCTCTCACCACAAATAGGAGCCCTAGGACAGCACCTCTGATAATCCTCTTGCACAATTCATACACACCTCCTTACATAGCTCTGTGGTTGCACACTCCAACCTTAGAGACCCCTTTTACACATATTATAGTATGCTCCATAAACATCAATGGAAACCATCCTTATATCAGAGTAGTTACCTACTTGTATAGATAACCTCAGGTAGACATCCATATATACCTTACTTGAAAACCAATTATATTCCTATATGAGCTACCATCTTTTGCTAACTATACTTCTATGTGGTGCTCTTTAAAAACCTTTAGAGAGAATTCTATACTCCCCTAGAGAGCCCTCCCACTACACATTTCAGAGAGCTCTTTCTACTCACCTCATAGGGTCTTCCTATACCCTGCAAAAGACCCTACTCATTCAGTGTTAATGTGAGCCCTCCCACTCATAGCAAGAAGTCCACTGACAAACCTTATAAATCCCCCTACACTTTCAGAAGGCCCTCCCTACATACATCAGAGAGACCTCCCTACCCAAAGAGAACCTGTTTTAACATTCCAGAGAACATTTCCTACACACTACAAACTTATTCTCCTACACATCTAAGTAATCCTACCCTACTCACATCAAGAGCCCTTCCTACACACCTAAAAGTACCATCCATACACAGCTTAGGGATACATCCTCCACGCTTTATTCATCAACACCCAAACAACTCAGATATCCCTCCATATAACATCCCAGCAAACACTCTCTATAACACCAGAGGAGAGCTGTTAATTTCAATCATCAGCATGCCCATGCTACAAACCTCCAACCAGTGCCTACAACACCACCACACAGATAGATCTCACTTTTATGCAAAACTCTCCCTAATCATCTGTTGGTGCTGCGTATACACACCTAAGGGAGCCCCCAGCATTCTCCATTGAAAGACCCACAAACACTTCAGAGATTTCTTATACTATCCTCAAAAAACCCTCCCATCAAAACACAGTGAGTTCTCCCTACTCATGTCAGAGAGATCTCACTATTCAATTCAGGGGGTTCTTTCACCACAACTGTGTTAACATCTCTACTCAATCATAAGACTCACTTAAACCCCCATAGGTCCCTTGGCATATCTGATACAAAATGCCCTACACACTTGTGAGAGACCTCATACACCCATCAGAATGCCATCCTTATGCATTCTAATGGGCCCTAAGTATACACCTCAGACAACATACACTACAAAGCTCAGAGGGTCTTCCATACACATCTCAGCAAATCTGACCTACATGTTACCTAGGCCCCCCCTTCACACTTCATAAAGTCCACCCTTCTACCGCAGTTTTCCTCTCCCTACTCT
>NW_027632945.1:0-383 GCF_902686455.1 Sciurus vulgaris | reverse complement strand
TGAGTGTAGATCACCCACTGACTGCTGCCTATCACCCACCAGTTGCCTGTTTGCCTGCCTCTTGACTGCCTTTCACCAACCCATCACCCACAGCCTGATGTCCACCTGACAATCATCCATTGTTAGCCTATGGCTGCCTGCAGACTGCCAGTGGATTGCCTGCTAACCACTGTTGCCCAGAAGTCCACTGTCACAGTATCCATAGGTTTGGTTACATGTGTTTGCCACCATTTTGGGAGAAAAAAATCCCAGCCAGACTGAGCACACCATGTCTCCAGGATCACTGACCTGACTAAGTGAGCCCCACCCAAACTCAGCACCTGTGCCCTGCATTGCAGATCTCCAATTGCCAACATATTTTGAAGCAAGTACAGTCACCTTGT
>NW_027632946.1:0-4427 GCF_902686455.1 Sciurus vulgaris | reverse complement strand
ACATCCTAGTACATGCTAGATAGCTATATGTCACAGTCAGTGGATTCTGTTTTCCGTCAGCTCCACCTACTGGTGTCCTATCCAGCCCGGGAGGTATTCACAATATCTGGAGAAGTGGCACATGCCAATCTTCTCTTTTGTTCTTTCTTTTCATTTCACCTTGGAGTGTGGGTACGTGTTTTAGTCTATCCGCCTAATAAAAGTCTCTTCTCCTTGGCGTGAGACCTCGGGTCTGCGTTGCCTTTTTTCTTTTCTGGGAGCGATTGGCGAAGCCACAAACTGAGAGGAGTGAAGGCGGGTGGCAGTTCAGCAAGGATTGCACAGGTGGCGGCCTAGAATCGCCACTGGGTCCCAAGCTGCTGCCTTACAATAGGCATTGTAGATCTCTTCAAATATTATTAGCTTGAAATAGAACAAATAGTTGTTTACAAACTTGCCTACTGAGAAAGTGTTACATATAATACAGGAAAAAAACAAACACTTTCAGAGTCCATGTATCCATTGGACAAAAGAGGCACAGTACGTAAATCCCACAGAAATGTTTTATTTTGAAATCTAAAGAAAAATAAATGAATTTATTATGTCCTGATTTATATTCATCTTCATACAAGCCACTAGAAAAATGTAAATTTTAACCTTCTTTGCATAGGGAAGGGCATATGAATGCAGAAACAAGTCTCTAGGACTCTTGAAAAATATGCTCCAAAACGTGGCCAGAATTAGGTCACTCTCAATGCTTGTATGGATTGAATTTCTTTTCTCCACATTTTTATTAGTGCATTGTAGTTGTACATAATTCTCAGATTTGTACATATTTGCACATGCACACAATCAAACAATATTATTTAACCAATATGATTCCCTAGTAAGTACTTCCCTCCTCCCTTCCCACTTGGTCCCACCCTTTGGTCCATTTTTTAACTGATCTCCCTTTGATTTTTAGGAGATCCACCCCCAACTTTGTTTTCCTTTTTTCCCCTCTCTAGCTTCCCTAGGGAGACATATATCCATTAACATTTTCAGTTGACTTATTTCACTTAAAATGGTTGTCTGTAGTTCCATGCATTTTCCTGAAAATGACAAAATTTCATTTTCTTATGACTGAATAAAATCAATTGTATATCTGTTCCATGTATTCTTTATGCATTCATCAATTGATGGACACCTAGGCTAGTTCCATAGGTTAGCAATTGTGCCCCTATAAATAGGGATAAGCATGTATCCCTGAAGTATGATGATTTTAATTCTGCAAGATAAATACCAAAGAGTGGTATAGCTGGGTCATATGGTCATTTCATGACTAATCTTTTGAGGAGCCTCCATACTAATTTCCATTATAGTTATACTAATTTTCAGCCCCATCAATAGTGTAAGAGTGTTCCTTTTTCTCCATATCCTCTCCAGCATCTATTATTATTTGTGTTCTTGATGAATACCATTCTGACTGATGTGAGATAAAATATCAGTATATTTTTTATTTACATTTTCCTAATTAGTAATGATGGTGAACATTTTTCCATATATATTTTTGCCATTTATATTTCTTCTTTTGAGAAGTGTCTGTTTAGTTCACTTGCCTATTTATTAATCAGGTAGATTTTTTTGATATTTAATCTTCTGTTGTTCCTTGTTACCATTCTCTTGTCCCTTATTACTACAAAAGAAAGGGAATTGAGGAAAAAGAGTAGTTCAGTAAACACACTTGTTTCAAGTGAAAGAAAATCTACTCAAACTAACATAAACAAAGGTGGGGGCAGTATTGTCTTCTACAAGTAAAAACCCTGGGGCTGGTTTTGACTGCAGGCACAGTTGGTTTCAGTGATTTTTTTTTTTTTCTTTCAGTCTTTTTTTTTTTCTTTTTTTTTAATTTCTTACTTGCCATCCCATTTTGTGACTTCCCCTGTAACCACAAGATGTCAGTAAGCATTCCATGCTCATCTCCTACCAGCCATTTGCGGACGTCTGAAACAATCTGGACCAGTTCAAGCCAAAGTGGCAGGCTATGTTTCCTTGTTCAGGGGTTTCCATGCTCTGATTCCTTAGACTTGGATATCTTCCCACCTCACCCCATATAGGGTGAAATGCAGAGGAAGGATCCCAGGAAAAATTAGATGTTGCATCTGGAAGAAGAGAAAACAGACACTGGAGATAGATAAAAACACTCTGGGCAAATTCCCCTGCTGTAACCAATGTGGCCAAACTTTCAGGTTCCAGTGAGGGGCAAAACGGGATTAGAAAATAAAGATTCACACAGATTTTGAGATTACACTGGGATCAGGTGCAGCTCTATTCTCTGATGGAGATTCAAAGAGTTATATTAGTAATCCTTATTTATATATGTCTCAATTAACAGGTTAAAGACTATGAATACCATTATATCTGTATTCAGGAAAGTCACAGAAACTAGGACATCTAAATAGTTTTTTCCACAGTTGCAACCCACAGTTGCAAAGTTTAATGATAGGAGCTTTGTGTAGCAGCTCAAGAAAGTCCATTGTTAAAAGTTACTCTAGAGATGTTGAACATTTTTTCATATATCTGTTGATTGCTTTATAGATCTTCTTCTGTGAAGTGTCTGTTCATTTCCTTAGCCCATTTGTTGATTGGATTATTTGTATTCTTGGTGTAGAAGTTTTTTGAGTTCCTTATATACTCTGGGAAATTAGTGCTCTGTCTGAAGTATGAGTGGCAAAGATTTTCTCCACTCTGTAGGCTCTCTCTTCACATTACTGATAGTTTCCTTTGCTGAGAGAAAGTTTTTTAGTTTGAATCTATCCAGTTGTTTGATATCTTGCTTTATATTTCTTGTGCTTATGGGATTCCTGTTAAGAAAGTCTGATCCTAAGCCAAAATGTTGAAGATTTGGACCAAAATTTTATCTCATCCCAATTAGAATGGTGACTATCAAGAACACAAGCATCAATAGATGTTGGCGAGGATGTGGGGAAAAAGGTACACTCATACATATCTGGTGGGGTTGCAAATTAGTGCAGCCACTCTGGAAAGCAGTATGGAGATTCCTCAGAAACCTTGGAATGGAACCACCATTTGACCCAGCTATCCCACTGCTTGGCATATACCCAAAGGATTTAAAATCAGCATACTACAGAGGTATAGGCACATCAATGTTCATAGCTGCTCAATTCACAATAGCCAGATTGTGGAACAAACCTAGATGTTCTTCAATTGATGAACGGATAAAGGAACTGTAGGCATATAATACAATGAATATTCCTGCCATAAAGAATGATAAAATTATGGCATTTGCAGGAAAATGGATTAAATTGGAGAATATCATGCTAAGTGAGATAAGTCAATCTCAAAAAACTAAATGACAAATGATCTTGCTGATAAGCAGATGATGACACATAATGGGGGGGTGGAGTTAGTGTTAGTGTTAGGGTTAGGGTTAGGGTTAGAGAGGGGGCAAAAATGGAGGAAGGAAGGACTGTATAGAGGGAAAAGAGGGGTGTGAGGGGTGGGGGAAGGGAAAAATAACAGAATGAATCAAACAATGTTACACTATGTAAATTTATGATTACACAAATGGTATGCCTTTACTTCTTGTACAAACAGAGAAACAACATGTATCCCATTTGTTTACAATAAAAAAAATAAGAAAAAAATGTTACTCTAATGTGGGCAGACACATGAGAAGGGGAGCTGGTGAAATATTGTCATTGTGTAGCATAAAAATTTCTTCCATCCAGGAGCTATAAGCCTGAGATTAAGATCAGAGTTGATAAGACTTTTACATAGAGCTTTCTCATGCAGGGCATTGCCTCAGCAGTTGTGCAGCATCCTATGCCTTTGTACAGAAATATTCCCAAGCACCAGGCATGCCACAAGCATGAGGCCATCACAGACCCCCAATCTCAGTCACTGCTATCTCATTCTCTGCCACTGCTTTCCATACTCCCCTCTGATCTGCAGGGAATAGCTGACTATTCCACAGATCTGGGGAGCCTCTATGTCAGCTCAAAGCACTGTTGAAGAACCCAGGTACCAGGACATTCCCACTTTATTGATTAGGAAATCAGGGTTCAGAGGGTGTTAACATTTCTTCCCAAGGCCATTGGCCTTGAAAGTTGTAGAGCCAGAACATAAAGACAAATCAGGTCTCCAAAGGTGTGTTTTAAATCACTCTTGGCCTACCAACTCACTAATCATCTACCTGAGTTACAAAAATATTATCATAGACCTTGAAAGAAGAGGGTAATCAGAAAGGATGAGGGCTCTGTGATAGCACCTCATAGAGGCCCTGCACCACTTAGTTTGTTGTTGAGTTTGGAAGACTTCCTGTCTGCTTACATCTAGGTTTTTCCACAAATATTTATTTCCACATTGGTTTTGTAATTTTTGCACTTGAATTATTTTTTGCTTGCTTATGTTTCCTAAGTCACCTTGCCTGTTATACTCACAAATAT
>NW_027632947.1:0-4762 GCF_902686455.1 Sciurus vulgaris | reverse complement strand
ATAACAGGACCCCAAATACACAAAATTATTTGAAACGAAATAAGGTACATTATTATAAAAATGCACCACATACAAAATATATACAGAATTATAAAGTCTGATAGAGAAAAATGGCAATTAAGATTTAGACAGGCCTCAGCTGATCTCAAAAACCTGTCCCTCAAAGCAAGGATGTCTTGGAATAATATATATTTTTATATACCAAGGTCTAAAAAAAATACTGTTGTCATCCAAGTTTACTATAACTATTAAAAGTAAGTTTCATATTTGAGAATGAAATAGAATCTTCCATGATAAGCAGCTGTTAAATGAATTCAAAACTAGAAAACCTGCATCATAAGACATACTCAATAAGATATTTCATTAAATATAAGAGAATACCAGCAAAGGAGGAACTAAGCAAAAAGAACAGTGAATTAGGACTGGGGAGATAGCTCAGTCAGTAGAGTGCTTGCATTGTAAGCACAAGGCCCTGAATTCAATCCCCAGCACCCACAAAAAAAAGAACAGTGAATTAGTGGATAAACTAATTTGAATTAAAAACCAGATATAAATCAAAATGATGAGGAATAAAAATCAAATTGCAATACTATCCTGAGAAGAAAACAGCCTATCCCTATTAAATGAAAGACATAGACTGACAGACTGTATTAAAATACAAGACCCAACAATATTGTGTCTCCAAGAGAGTTACCTCTTTGGCAAATATATCCACAGAATGAAGGCCAAATGATTGGAAGTATATTATTCACATGAACTGGTAAACGTGCAGGGGTTCCTTTCCCATTTCTGATACAGTGGACTTCAAACCACAGTTAATCAGAAGAAACAACGAAGGTCATTTCATACTTCCTAAGGGAATTGTACATCAATGAGACAACAATTGAAAATACTTATGGCCCAAACAATGGAAAGTCTATATACAATACATTAAACAAACCATTCTCAAATTCAAAAGGAAACATAGCACAAAACAGTAATTCTGGGTGACTTTAACAGAACCCTCTCACATTGGATTGATCCTCCAAACAAAAATGAAATAAATAAGTTATACAAATAAAAATACAATTAATAATTAAACTTAAAATATTTATGTATATAGATATATATATATAGTGTATTATCCATCGACATGGAAATATACTTTCTTCAGAAAAGAAAGTGGATGCTTCCCTAAAATGGACCATATAATTAGGTCACAAAGTATCTCTAAGCAAATAAAAAATTAGAGATAATACAGTGTATCCTATCAGATAATAATAGAATGAAATTAGAAGCCATTGATAAAATAAAAATAGAAACTATTCTAACACCTGTAGACTAAATGACTAAATTATATGAAAGAGAAATCAATAGAAAAAATAAGGGATGAAATGTAAAAATACTTAGAGGACAATAAAAATAGCAATAAAACATATCAAATTCTCTATGACACTATGAAATCAGTGCTAACAGAAAATTTTAGTATATTAAGCTTATTAATTAAAAGAATAGAATGTCACCAAATAAATAACCTAATATTACATCTAAGTGTCCTTAAAAAGAACAAATCATCGATGAAAGCAGAAGAGAGAAAATAATTAAAATCTCAGCTGAAATAGAAGAAATTGAAAAAAGGACCAATTCAAATAATTCACAAAATGAAAAGTTATTTATTTCAAAAAAATAAATAAAATTGATGAATTCATGAAAGCTGACATAAAAAGAAAAATTAAAACTAAGAAAATATGGTGAAAAAATATCACAATGGACACTACTGAAATACAGACAATAATCACAACCTAGTTGAAAATTTATACTTTTGAAAAAATAGAAAGTTTAAAAAAAATCAACGAATTTTAACAAACATATGACTGACACATGTTGTATCAGGAGAAAATAGAAAATATAAACAGATAAATTTTGAGCAATGAAAATTAAAGGCACTATCAAAACCCTACCAACAAAGCAAAGCAAAGCCAATGACCAATCAGACTCTCAGCCAAGTTCTACCAGACCTTCAAAGAAGTACAAAAACCAATTCTCCTAAAATCATTTTATGAAATAGAAAAGGAGGGAACTGTTTCAAAGTAATTCTATGAAGCTTTGATATTACCTTGATACTAAAACAAAAGACACATCAAAGGAAAGAAATTTTCAGACCAATATCTCTGAAAATTATACATGCAAAAATTCTCAAAAAAATTGCAGTATCTTGCATACAAAGAAGGGGAATTTATCTCAGGTATGCAAAGATGGCTCCACATACAAATTTAATAGATGAAATTTATGTTATCAATAGACTTGAAGATAAGAATCTTATGGTTATATCATAGATGCACAAAAATCTTTTGCCTAAATACAGAATTAATTTATGTTCAAAACACAAGAAAAGCTTGGGATAGTAGAAACATATTTTAACATTTTTTTAATTGTAAACTAATGGGATACATGTTGTTTCTCTATTTGTACATGGAGTCAAGGCATACCATTTGTGTAATCATAAATTTACATAGAGCAATGTTGTTTGATTCATTCTGTTATTTTTTCCTTCCCCCCCACCCCTCCAACCCCTCTTTTCCCTCTATGCAGTCCTTCCTTCCTCCATTCTTACCACCCTCCTTATCCCAAACCTTAAACCTAACCCTAACCCTAACGCTAACACCTACCAACCCCATTATATGTCCTCATCCGCTTATCAGCAAGATCATTCGTCCTTTAGTTTTTTGAGATTGGCTTATCTCACTTTGTATGATATTCTCCAATTTCATCCATTTGCCTGCAAATGCCTAATTTTATCATTCTTCATGGAGGAGTAATATTCCATTGTATATATATATGCCACAGTTTCTTTATCCACTCATCAATTGAAGGGCATCTAGGTTGGTTCCACAATCCGGCTATGGTGAATTGAGCAGCAATGAACATTGATGTGACTGTATCTCTGTAGTATGCTGATTTTAAGTCCTTTGGGTATAGGCCAAGGACTGGGATAGCTGGGTCACATGGTGGTTCCATTCCAAGCTTTCTAAGGAATCTCCATACTGCTTTCCAGAGTGGCTGCACTAATTTGCAACCGCACCAGCAATGTATGAGTGTACCTTTTTCCCCACATCCTCGCCAACACCTATTGTTGCTTGTGTTCTTGATAATTGCCATTCTAATTGGGGGGAGATGAAATCTTAGGGTAGTTTTGATTTGCATTTCTCTTATTACTAGAGATGGTGAACATTGTTTTATATATCTGTTGATTGCTTGTATATCTTCTTCTGTGAAGTGTCTGTTTATTTCCTTAGCCCATTTGTTGATTGGATTATTTTTATTCTTGGTGAAGAGTTTTTTGAGTTCTTTATAGATTCTGGAAATTAGTGCTCTCTCTGAAGTATGAGTGGCAAAGATATTCTCCCACTTTGTAGGCTCTCTCTTCATATTACTGATAATTTCCTTTGCTGAGAGAAAGATTTTTAGTTTGAATCTATCCCAGTTGTTGATTCTTGCTTTTATTTCCTGTGCTATGGGAGTCCTGTTAAGGAAGTCTGATCCTAAGCCAACAAGATGAGGTTTGGACCTACTTTTTTCCTCTATAAGATGAAGGGTCTCTGGTCTGATTCAGAGGTCCTTGATCCATTTGAGGTGAGGTTTGTGCAGGGTGATAGATAGGGGTTTAATTTCATTCTGTTGCATATGGTTTTCCAGTTTTTCCAGCACCATTTGTTGAAGAGGCTATATTTTCTCCATTGCATATTTTTGGCCCCTTTGTCTAGTATGAGAAAATTGTATTTATTTGGGTTTGTGTCCATGTCCTCTATTCTGTACCTTTGATCTACCTGTCTATTTTGGTACCAATACTATGCCGTATTTGTTACTATTGCTTTGTAATGGAGTTGAAGTTCTGGTATTGCGATACCCCCTGCTTTGCTCTTTCTACTGAGGATTGCTTTAGCTATTCTGGGTTTTTTATTCTTCCAGATGAATTTCATAATTACTTGCTCTATTTCTGTGTTATATCATTGGGATTTTAATTGGAATTGCATTAAATCTGTATAGCAATTTAGGTAGTATGATCATTTTGACAATATTAATTCTGTCTATCGAAGAACATGGGAGATCTTTCCATCTTCTAAGGTTTTCTTTAATTTCTTTCTTTAGTGTTCTATAGTTCTCATTGTAGAGGTCTTTCACCTCTTTTGTGAGATTGAAACCCAAGTATTTTATTTTATTTTTTTGATGCTATTGTGAATGGGGTAGTTTTCCTAATTTCTCTTTCTGAAGATTCATCACTTATGTATAAAAATGCATTGGATTTATGAGCATTGATTTTGTAACCTGCTACTTTACTGAATTCACTTAATGAGCTCTGAAAAGTTTTCTGTGGAATTTCCAGGTTTCCTCTAAATATATAATCATGTCTCAGTGAACAGGATACTTTGAGGTTCTTCTTTTCCAATTCGTATCCCTTTAATTCTTTGGTCTTGTCCTAATTGCTCTGGCTAGAGTCTCAAGGAAGATGCTTGAATAGAAGTGGTGAAAGAGGGCATCCCTGCCTTGTCCAGTTTTTAGGGGGAAATGCTTTCAGTTTTTCACCATTTTAGAATGATATTGGCCATGGGCTTAGCATAGATGGCCTTAACAATGTTAAGGAATGCTCCCACTACCCCAATTTTCTCTAGTGTTTTGAGCATGAAGGGATGCTGTATTTTATCAGAATGCTTTTTCTGCATCTATTGAAATAATCATGTGATTCTTAACTTTAAGTCTGTTGATATGGTGAATGACATTTATT
>NW_027632948.1:0-4781 GCF_902686455.1 Sciurus vulgaris | reverse complement strand
CTTGCTAATGTTAGAGCTGATGTTAGCTTAAGACAGTGAAAAGGTACAAAAGTGGTAGGAGGCTCTTACTCTTGGGTCCTGCCAGTGCAGCATTGGCACTTGTGGGACTTTTCTTTTTCAATTTCTGACCCCAGGGACATGGTTTGCCCTTGTCACCCTGACCCTGGTGCTTATAAGTCCCATAGTGTGCATTTGATGGAACCTGACTTCTGTCCCAGATCAGCTACATCTGTTTAGAATTTTGAACCTACCTGTACTGTTGTGCCAGGTGTGGAACCTCAGAACACTTCTTTCTCTTACTTGATTTCTTCAGATTTGCTTTCTCAAGTCTAGTACCTTCCCCATTCATCACCATGCCCATTTTTTTGTATCATGTGACACATGCCCATCACAGCCTACTTGTCCTAACCCCATACCAGCTCTTTATAGTGTCTGTTTCTATGGTGGGAGTCTCGAGGAGCCAGTGGGCAGCTAGGCATTGTATCAGTGGCCCTCATCCTGGAAGTTGGTGTGTATTCAAATTGACTTGTCCTTCCAGCATGTCAGGGGAGGAGTACCTAGGATTTCTCCAGGATTAGTGGGCCTTTACAACTGTGGCACAGGGGAGGGAAGATTGCCTGTTTGGTCATCTTAGTATCTTTTTAAGAATTTTGTTTTAGCTGTAAATGGACACAATGCCTTTATTATTTACTTATGTTGTGCTGATGCTCAAACCCAGTGTCCCACACATGCCAGGAAGATGGTCTACCACTAAGCCACAACCCCAGCCTCCAACTTCCTAGTATCTAACATACTAATCTTCATGTTTTATTCTAGGGGTCTGATACCCAAAGGTGAGCTTTGTCTCCATGCCTAATTGTCTGCCATATTCTTGCCAATTTGACAAACTGGGTCTTGGGTCCTTTTCTCATTCTTTCCTGCCTTGTTTTTAATGTGGTTTCCCTGAACAACCCTGCTCCACTTGGTATTCTGTTTGTTTACTCATCTTTCCATGTAAGGAGAGGCTGTTGAGCATTCTTTTATCCTAATTACTATGGGAGCCACTGGGGTTACAAGGTGAACCTCCTCCAACATTCCCTTGTCTTCCTTACACGTGAGGTGTAAATCACACTCTGGGATATCTACGGTGGAGGAAACATACCAATGCTACTGACCAAGGAACAGTCGAGTCAAGATATTTTTATTCTCTCATTTCATACAACTCGCAGTAAGTCCCCTGAATTTTTAGCTCCTCCCCTCATCAGCATTGATGTATGTAGTAACCCTTCCTCAATTTTGGTTCTTGCTTTTTGCACTGTTGACAGTTTGTCCCCCACCCTTTGATTCACCTGAGAATATCATTATTTGTATTCTTACTCACTAGTGGGATCAAACCCTGATCATTGATCTCTTTTCCTAAGGAAATTCTCTCTCCCTTGTTCTTATAATACCTGACTCAGTTTTTTTTTTTTTTCATAGTCTTTATTAGCTTCTTTTAAAAAAAATTTCCTATGGTACTGGGGATCAAACCCAGGGCCTTGTGCTTTCAAGGCAAACATTCTACCAACTGAGCTATATTTATTAGCTTCTTTTTTATATTCTCTACTTCTAACTCTTGGCATTCCTGAATGTTGCACCAACTACAGTTTTGTTGAAATAAGAATGCTCAGGACCTCTGCAGGGTCAGTGGACGCACACAGCTAGGTGAGGAGAGGGGAATGTTGCTGAATTGTCCTTTGTCCTAGGTCCTCCTCTGTTTCAGTGCTCTTGGCAATTTTATCTCTTCTCAACACTCTGAGCATATGTACTCAAATGACAGGTTAATTTCTGTCAGTTATGCTGCACTGTCCAAGAATTTGGTGGATTGTTCCATGTGGAAGCAAGCAGCACTCAGGTGGATTATCATCTTCTCTAACATAGTGATGTTCCTAGCTTCCAGCCTCCTAGGTGGAAACCCACCCTGTTGCCATGTGCTGGCTTTATCCATATCTTCTTGGCTGCCAGATGTGCCAGCCCAAGCTGTGGGGTGCCCTTCAAGGGCCACTTCTATTAGGTGTCTGTTTACATAACTCCAGGGCACCCCTCCTTCCCTTTGGCCCCTTGCTGCTGCTCTTTCTCAAATCTGTGAGAGTCCAAGCCTTGACTTGACTGATTTTTTTTTCCTGAAGTAACTCTGATCTGTCGTTCTACTCTTTTGCTCATTCATAGCTTCAGAAATTCCCCAGTGCCTTCAAAAACCCCAGGTGTATTCCAGACCTGCACTAGCTCCTTTCATAGAGGCAGGACGCTAGCCTAGTAATTCATTCTCTATTAGGGAATTCATGCAAGAATCTGCGTGGATTTTCTGTTTGTATCTCTATTTTTGTTTGTTTTTGTTTCATTTTGCCAGGAGTAGTCATCTCTCACTCTCAGTTCTGCCTTGAAATTCTTCCTCAAATTGTTTTAGATTCCATGACCTGGAGATATCCTTTCCCTCCCATTTGTCCATACTTTAAAAATATGGTATTTTATTTTTATTTCAATATGATTTAAAAAGTATAATAAACTCTAAAAGTTGATATATATACACAGTAGAGTTTTGTTCAGTCATAAAGAAGAATGCCATTATGACTTTTGCAGGAAAATGGATAGAACATGAGAACATTATGTTAAGTGAAATAAGCCAAATTCAGAAAGTCAAGGGACATCTGTTTTCTCTTGTATGTGGAAGCTAGAGAGAAAAAAGAAAAAAATATGATGTGAATTTTATGAACATGGAAGGGAAACCAGTAAATTAGAGAAAGGGGCAATGGGAAGGGAAGAGGGACAACAAAGTAGAAATTTTGTGGAACAAAATTGACCAAATTGTATGCTATATTTTGTTGATGTACAAGAATGTAACAGTCCCAGTATATGTATAATTGCATTGCACCAAAATGCTAAATTTCTGGGAGGGCAGAGGAGGATGCAGGTTGACTGTTTTGTACTTATTGATCTCTTTGGTTTCAGCTGGTGACAACTGAAGTATGTCAGACAAGATGAACTCTGAGCTCAGCAGTGGAGGTTCCCCTGGGTAATGAGCCATCCTGACTACAGACTGAACCTTTGAGCCCTGAGTGCCCCCCAGAGGTAGCTAAGGAAATAGTCTGTCCTGGCAATGGGAGAACTGAGGTACCAGTGGAGTGGGTGTGGAGGTGGAGGGCAGCTCTTAGGATGAGGGGACTAATTCTTCTGGTGAACTGTACTGTTCTCCCATGTTATTTATTCTAGAACTACGTGTGGTTTCTTCTTAATTCATTAATACATTGTGCACAACTGTTTAATTTCCTCCAGAAAAGTGACCATCTTTTAATAATTCTTATTTTTTAAGTTTGTATCTTTAAACAGCAAGGCATACCAAACTGATTGTTCGGATTTTGTCCCATACGTGTGGTTGTGCTAATTTGAAGCTCAGATCTCATCTGTACCTGTTTTTTCATGTTTCCTTGTACATTCTTTCCTCTTTGTGACTCAATTCATCATCAAAGAATTTTATTCTCTTGTTGATCTTTGTAAATAATAATACTAATAAGCATAGTATATCCAGTTTTAAAAATACAGAGATGTTTGAGGACAGAGATAATTGCTACCTTATGTTTCTAAGTGTGTCTTCTGGGGTTGGTCCTCATGGTTTCATTGCTTTTACAGGTGACAAAAGTCAAAGAACAAGTCCATGCAAGAGAAGAAAAGGAGCATATTTGAAGCCTATACCTCCAAGGAGGCAGTTTCAGAAGGCTCAAGGAGAGGAGTGCTTATCCAGGTGTGTAAATCTACTGGCTGATATTTCCTGAATATGTGAAACTCATGCTGTGTGCTGTTCATTCCACTCTTTCCTGTCTGTGCTGCGTGCTTTGAGATGATCACATAATTGGTGCAGGGTTTACTGCTTCTTCGACCTGCAGTGAGTGCATTTAGAAGTGAAAAGCACTATGAGACAGTGGTTGGCAAAGTACTCTGATTTGAGAGGAGGGAGCTCTTACTTCCAGTATTATTGCCTAGGGATGCTTCATTGGAAGGGATGAGGGCAGGCCATGGACAGCCAGGCCCTGGCCAGTTTGGTTAAATTAAGAGAGGATTTGTGTAAGCAAGAGAGTTTTCCAAGTGGAGCTACTGGTACAAGTGTGAGATACTAAGGCAAAAGTGGGAAGTGGCATTTGGATATGTCAGACATTGAATAGTTCAGTTTGCCTGATGCACAAAGATGCTGAATGACTGAGAAAAATGGATAAGATTGGGAGGAAAACAGTGAACATCAATAGACAGTCCTTGTTGATTGCTTTATAGCTTACATAATGTGTTTCCAAGCTAGTTCAGTGGTTGGCAGAGTAAACATTCATTGAGCATTCCCTGTGAACCTGGAACAGTTAAGGTTAGGAGCATATTGCATAGTTGCTTTTGAGATGACTGTGGACGAGACTGATTTTTTTTGTACTTATGAGCTTACTGACTAGTAGAGGGCTGCAGTCATGGTAACTGATGTTTTGGGGATAAAATGGCAGGTACTCAGATAGAAGTATGACCAGGGAGTATGGGAAGATACTGTGGGACACTGGACTGCACTTCTGGAGAGGCCAGTTTGAGGAGGTGACATCTTTGGTGGGTATTGAGGCATGACAGTTTAAACCTATTAAATGAGTGACGCATGTAGGAGGAGATATGGAGATGCAGTTGCACTAATGAAAACATGAACTTGTGGAACATTGTAGAGTAAGGCAGCTTATGTCTCCTTTGGGGTGAAATCTAAGGCAGGCTTAAGTAATAAGGACTGGAGATGGAGGCAGGAC
>NW_027632949.1:0-4816 GCF_902686455.1 Sciurus vulgaris | reverse complement strand
AATTTTGATGGAATTGGCGAGTCAGCCTTAAGCTGTGTGGAGCAGAATTTAATTTTTTTCTATGTATTTTCTTGTATCATGTGAGTAACTTACAAAAAGTACACATCCATGTGTTCCGAAGTTCTTCACTTTTGAATCGCCTTAACTCCGGGTTTTTTTCTGTGCCAGCCTAAGATCCATGTTGACCAGGGGAGGACTGCCTGGGGATGCTCAGTCACTCAGCTGGGACTGCCTCATTCTATCTTCCCAACAAAGACCCGCACAGGGTACTGACCTTAGAATAAGTAGAGCCGCTTACATTGGTGAACAGCAATTCCTCACCTTCCTTTCAGACTATGGCACCCTTTCCAATGTTCTGATAATCTGTGCTGACTAGAGATCAAGGAACAGGTAAAAGTGAATAGTAGTAGCAAGGGAGGTAGAGGCAGAGGAAAATATGGAATAAGATGAAAAGTGAAAAAAAGAATCAGGGATAAAGGAGAGGAAAAGGAGAAATCACAGTGAATCCAAAATCCACTTCTGAAGGTCATCAGTGCTCTCTGGATAATTAATGGGAAGAGGAAAATTGCAAAGAAGAGTAAAGAAAAACTTTTAAGAGGGTGGGGCAGGAATTTTATGTCATAGTAGAAAATTCTAGCAACCTAAGAGGAACAGATGGCTCTGGCAGAGGCCTAAAATACTCTTGTATGTCCTTAATCTCAAAGTGGATTTAATTTTATTCTCTGAAGTACAATCCTAAAGGAATGAGCAGAGAGAAGTGGAGAAGTGGGGGACGCGACTCCTCCTCCTATTGTAGAGTGAAGGTACCTGGATTTTGACAAGGAAAAGCACCAGAGGAAGAAATTTTAGAGTACAATGGAAGCTGAAGAAAGGATGTGCAAACGTATAGTGAGGCAAGCAGGTGAGGTTGTTGTGGTTCCATGGTGTAATGGTGAGCATGCTGGACTCAGAGTCCAGTGATCTGAGTTCAAGTCTCCATGGGACCTTTCCAGTTAGTTGGGATAAAATTCATTTTCTTTTATTCTGTAAGCGAGACACAGTTTCTACTTCCACATCCTGCTTTACGGGACAGGAGGTTTTATGTCTAGGGAAGGAAGTAGCTGAGGGTAACAGATATTCCAGTTTCCTGTGTCCTTTGCACCACACAGCCTTCATCTCCTGCCCTGTTCCTCAGCTCATTAATTTGGATACATGAGGACCATCCTTAGGCAGCAACCACTGTGAAATTAGGACACATCAATTCTGGGTGTCTGTGCTTAGGATGTCCTGTTTTCAGCAATTCTGCTGGCTCCATGTTCACTGATTTTGGAGGTCCCCAAACCTTGGCCAAGGGGCTGAGCGACTTGGCAACCGCCCCCACCCCCCCCGGTCCTCAGATGAACTTTGGCCTCTAACCACAAATCCTTCACCCTGGGTTTTCTCTTACCCCAACTCCTCCTCATCCTCATACATGGACCTATTTTTCTGTTTCTGTACAAGTAGAAATTATTTGAAATATGAAATACGATTCCTTCCTTAGCTTAGTGGCGGGGTGATGAGACACCATTTCCTGTGCTGGGTTCGAGCAAGTTGGGCGCATTTCAGTTGGTTTCATTGGATTCTTACCTGTCACCATTTTGTGTGAATAATCCCAAGCTTCCTAGTCCCTATTGAGGCCAGTAGGGGCTCTAGTTGCCCAGAATTTTGCACCCCAATGTGTAGAATACACTGAAGCCTCGAACTCCACCAAGTAGAGACCTGGGCCAAGATTTGTGTGTCCCAGGGGTTGAATCCCAGGGGATTTCATCTTGGGCAGAGGGGAAAGGAGCCTGAGCAGCTCCAGTGGCACACCTCAGAATCATGGGTCTCCCCTTGCTTTTGCCAGGCCCTGCACCCAAGACAACACTGGAGAAGATCATGAAAAGTCCTTTGCGATTCCTTCCTCTTCACAGAGAAAGTTGGATAATTTTAAAGATATTCCTAACTAGTTAAGATGTTCTTCACCACATGCTTCAGAGAAGTTTTGATATTTTTCTTCCATTTTTAAAACTTTCCGTGGTTTCAAAAGACTGGAAAATATAAACCCCTCAAAATAGGGTGAGAGGAGGAGATAATTTTGGAGTGTTTGAAAAGAAAGTCAGAGGCCAAAAAAGGTCACACAAGGAGAAAGGAGCAAGGGATAGAGAAAAAGAAAGAAAGGGACCAGCAAGGAGCCAAGAGGGTAGTTTTCAGTTGCCGAGTTGGAGACACTGCATTTGTCCACTGTGGACTCTCTCTTGCATGCTGTTTGAACACTGACAGATCCACCCAAGATCGCTGTCCACCCAGAAAGTTGAAGCTGTTTTTTTTTTTTTTTTTTTTTTTTTGTTTTTGCTAATTTGCTTTTCGGTCTTCTTAGTGGCATGAGGAAATCCCTTATAATATGGGTAGTCACTAAATCAGAGACCTCCTTTTCTTAACCCATTATGTCTTCTCATCTCATTTATGAAACACCAAAATTTTATATTGAACCACAAATATAGAACTTATGTAATTGAAATAAATATTTGTGTTTTTAGAGTTCTAATATTCTGAGAAATGTAATAGGCAAATGATCATTGATATTTAAAAATATTAACAATAATAATGATAATAAATTATATAATAAGCTTTAGAATAAACTTTCCAAACTATATTAACACACGTGTGTCAATTTCATTAAAATATTGGCAGAATTGAAAACTTGGAATTTAATGGCTTAAAGTTGACTGGCAGGTACATGTTTTTCTCCTCCCCTCATCATCTTCCCTTTCAGACAGGCTGCCTGCTGGTCTTGGAGAGGTTAGAATGAGGGGAGAGGTTCAGGACTTGAGGCCATCAAATCAAGTACTAATTGTGGCTGAAGATTCAAGGACTGGAGTCCTTTCAGTAGACAGTACACAATGTAAAGAAATGTTTCTCTTCTTTAGGTTTCTCTTAAGGGTAGACATTCCTACTCTTAAGCCTTCACCCCAGGTCCTCCTCTTACACTCCTTGAGAATTATTTAGTCCTTATTTAATTTTTTAATCTAATTGCAATTTTGTAGTCATAAAATGAAAATCTTAAATTTTTTGAGACTCATTTTACAATTTAGTCAAAAACTAGTTAAGAAAACAAAAATCTATGAATTGAGAGAAAAATATATAAAGCACAAATACGACAAAGGACTTTTGACTAGAATATATAAAGAACTATAAAAATTAAATGGAAACACACAGCAGCAACAAGAACAAATAGGCAAAAGACATGAGCAGACATTTCAGCAGATGAGCACATGTTAAGAAGTTCCACATCATCAGACAGAAGGAAAATGCAAATTAAAATCACAGTGAAACACCTCTGCACTTCCTTTAGAAATATCAAAAGATGAGCTGTTCAGAGTAGCAAGCAACTTTCATACGTTGGTGGTATGAGTACAAAATGGTACATTCACTCTGGAAAAGATTTAGAAGTTTCTTATCAAGTTAAGGATCATCGTATAATCCAGAAGACCCCCTCCTGGACATCTGTACCTTAGCAAAATAAAGACATGTTGACATAAAATCATCTACAAGGATGTTCATAGCAGTTCTAATAGTAGTAGCCTCACACTAAAATCAACACGAAAGTCTTTCAACTGATTAATAGAAACACAGTGATATTTCCACTGAATAAAACCCTCAGCAAAAAATAAAGGAATGAGCCAGGCATGGTGGCCGACACCTGTAATCCCAGTGTCTCTGCAGGCTAAGACAGGAGCTTCAAAGCCTCAGCAACAGTGAGGCACTAAGCAAGTAAGTGAGACCCTGTCTCTAAATAAAATAAAAAAATAGGACTGGGGATGTGGTTCAATGGTTGAGTGCCCCTGAGTTCAATCCCCAATACCCAAAAATATAAAGAAAGAAGTGAACTATTGATATGTGGAACAATTTGGAAGAATCTCAAAGTTATGTATTGAGTGAAAGAAGCCAGTCCTTAATAGTTAGGTATTATGAGATTCTGTTCCTATGACTGTCAGTAAGACAAAACTATGGTGATGAATAGATTGGCAGGTGCCAGGCTTGTTTTGGGGAGAGATGTGATGGTAAAGAGAGAGCATGAGGAAGGTTCTGGAAGAGACAAACCTTGTGTTCTGCTTATGGTGATGACTACATTAACCTTAACATGTTAGTAGTCACAGAGTTTTTACCAGAAGAAAACAGCAGTTTCACTTTATAATAATTAAATAATTAACAAAAGTCCAAGGACTGAGCAAACTGGATGATGAAAAACAGGGCTTCTATTGTTTCCTAGCAGAAGGAAGTCAGTTGATCAAACTTTTAGCAACAATCTACTTTCCATGAAAATGCAGGATTCTTTTCTTGATTCTTATGCATACATTACAGTTAGAAGTCCCAGGTACATGGTCTCTCTGTTTGTCTTTCCTTGCTCACAGTCTATCCCTGATGCTTTCTCCCTCAGTACTGGAAAGAACAAGACTTCTCTGCAGACCTGTGAACTGAATGACTTACAGAGTTTTCCCCACACTAATGGATGAGCAAAGACTGGAATTCCCCTACAATGCCACCATAAGAAGCCGTGAGATGCATATGCTCCTGTTCAGTGTCTTCATAGCAAAAGGGGAAAATTCCATGATATTGTTGGCTTAACTGAAGACTGTTAAGAAAAGCAGCAGTGAGTTTGTTAATTCAGTTGATTTGGATTCAATCCAAGGCTGCTATGGCCACAACTAACCATTTATAACATGATCACAGAGTAAGGTAGCTCATCTTCTTTGTTTGGAGGTTAATAACTGAGGAAAATTTGCCTTTCCCAGCCTGGGGACACTGGTGGAGGGGA
>NW_027632950.1:0-4880 GCF_902686455.1 Sciurus vulgaris | reverse complement strand
CTCTTTTCCCACCAGAACTACCCTAGCTTAAGTTATCTCTGTCTGATGATGAGAACAGTCCCTCCACCAGTCTCCCCAGGCTGGAAAAGGCAGATTTTCCTCAGATCTCAACCTCCAAACACAGAAGATGAACTACCTTGCTCTGTGATGATGTTATGAATGGTTAGTTGTGACCATAGCAGTCTTGGCTTGAATCCAAACCCACTGAATTAACAAACTCACTGCTGTTTTTCTTAACAGTCTTCAATTAAGCCAACAATATCATGGAATTTTTCCCTTTTGATATGAAGACACTGAACAGGAGCATAAGCAGTCCTGCAGCTTCTCATGGTGGCATTGTAGGGGAATTCCATTCTTTGTTCCTCCCTTAATGTGGGGGAGGAAACCTCTGAAAGTCACTCAGTTTGGGTCTGCAGAGAGAGTCTTGTCCTTTCCAGTTCTGAGGGAGAAAGCCGCAGGGATAGACTGTGAGCAAGGAAAGGCAAACAGAGAGACCATGTACCCTGGGACTTCTAACTGAATGTATGCATAGACTCAAGGAAAAAATTCTGCATTTCCATGGAAAGCAGATTTTTGCTAAAAGTTTGAGCAACTGACTTTCTTCTGCTAGGAAACAAAGAACCCCTGTTTTTCATCATCCAGTTTGTTCAGTCCCTTGGACTTTTGTTGTTTTTTTAATTATTGTAAAGTGAAACTGCTGTTTTCTTTCTGGTAAAAACTCTCTGTGACTACTAACATGTTAAGGTTAGTGTAGTTCATCACCATAATCAGAACACAAGTTTTCTCTCTTCCAAACCTTCCTCATGCTCTCTCTTTACCATCACATCTTGTCTGCAAAACAAGCCTGTCATCTGCCAATCTATTCATCACCTAGTTTTGTCTTATTGACAATGTCATAGGAACAGAATCTCATAATACCTAACTATTAAGGACTGGCTTCTTTAACTCAATACATGAGATTACATTGATTTCCAAATTGTTCCACATATCAATAGTTCACTTCTTTCTTCATATTTTTGGGGACTGGGGATTGAACTCAGGGGCACTTAACCATTGAGCCATGTCCTCCAGTCCTTATTTGTATTTTATTTAGAGACAGGGTCTCACTTACTTGCTTAGTACCTTGCTGTTGCTGAGGCTGTTAACCTCCTTTCTCAGCCTCCAGAGATGCTGGGATTACAGGTGTGGGCCACCATGCCTGGCTCATTCCTTTATTTTTTTCTGAGGGTGCATTCAGTGGAAATATCACTGTTTTTCCATTAATCAGTTGAAAGACTTTTGTGTTGATTTTACTTTGAGGCTGCTACTATTGTTAGAAGCTGCTATGAACATCCATGTAGAGGATTTTGTGTGAACATGTCTTTATTTTGCTAAGGTACAGATGTCCAGGAGTGGGCCTTTGTATCATACAAGTATCCTTAACTTGATAAGAAACTTCTAAATCTTTTCCAGAGTGAATGTACCATTTTGTATTCATACCACCAATGTGTGAAATTTGCTCACTACTCTGAACAGCCCATTTTTGATACTTCTAATGGAAGTGCAGAAGTGTTTCACTGTGATTTTAGTTTGCATTTTCTTTCTCTCTGATATGTGGAACTTCTAAAACATGTGCTCATCTGCTGAAATGTCTGCTCATGTCTTTTTCCCTTTTGTTGTATTGTTGCTGTGTGTTTCCATTTAAATTTATAGTTCTTTATATATTCTAGTCAAAACTCTTTGTCATATTTGTGCTTTATATATCTTTCTCTAAATTCATAGATTTTTATTTTCTCAACTAGTTTTTGACTAAAACAATTGTAAAATGAGTCTCAAAAATTGTAAGAATTTCATTTCATGACTACAAAATTTGCAATTGCATTAAAAAATTAAAGAAGGACTAAACAATTCTCAAGGATGATAAGAGGAGAACCTGGGGTGAAGGCTTAAGAGTAGGAATGTCTACTCTTAAGAGAAACCTAAAGAAAAGAAACATTTCTTTACATGGTGCACTGTATACTGGAAAGGACTCCAGTCCTTGAATCTCCAGCCACAACTAGTCCTTGATTTGATGGCCTCAAGTCCTGAATGTCTCCCCTCAATCTAATCTCTCCAAGCCCAGCAGACAACCTGTCTGAAAGGAAGATGATGAGGGGAGGAGGAGGAAAATATGTACCTGCCAGTCAACTTTAAGCCATTAAATTCCAAGTTTACAATTCTGCCAATATTTTGATGAATGAAATTGACACAGGTGTGTTAATATAGTTTGGAAGTATATTCTAGAGCTTATTATATTACTTTATTATCATTAATATTGTTAATATTTTTAAATATCAATGATCATTTGCCTATTACATTTCTCAGAATATTAGAACTCTAAAAACAAAAATACTTATTTCAAAGTTACATAAGTTCTATATTCATGGTTCAAAGTAAAATTTTTGGTGTTTCATAAATGAGATGAGAAGACATAATGGGTTAAAGAAAGCAGGTTTCTGATTTAGTGACTACACATATTATAAGGGATTTCTCCATGCCACTACAAAGATTGAAAAGCAAATTAGCAAAAAACAAAAAAAGCAAACAGCTTCAGACTTTTTGGTGGACAGCATTCTTGGGTGGATCTGTCAGGGTTCAAACAGCATGCAAAAGAGATTCCACAGCGAGCAAATGCATTGTCTCCAACCAGGCACTGAAAACTACCCTCTTGGCTCCTTGCTGGTCCCCTTCTTTTTCTCTTTCCTTTGCTCCTTTTTCCTTTCATAACCTTCTATGGCCTCTGACTTTCTTTTCATACACTCCAAAATGAGCTCCTCCTCTAACCCTATTTTGAGGGGTTTATATTTTCTAGTCTTTTGTAACCACGGAAAATTTTAAAAACGGAAGAAAAAAATCAAAACTTCTTTGAAGCATGCGGTGAAGAACATCTTAACTAGGTAGGAAGATCTTTAAAATCATCCAACTTTCTCCGTGAAGAGGAAGAAATCGCAAAGGATTTTCATGATCTTCTCCAGTGTTGCCTTGGGTGTGGAGCCTGGCAAAAGCAAGGGGAGTCCCACGATTCTGAGGCACACCACTGGAGCTGCTCAGGTTCTTATCACCTTCGCCTGAGATGAAATCCCCTGGGACTCAACCCCTGGGACACACAAATTCAGGCCCAAGTCTCTACTTGGTGGAGTTCAAGGCTTCAGTGGATTCTCTACAATGGGGTGCAAAATTCTGGGCAACTATAGCCCCTACTGGCCTCAATAGAGACTAGGAAGCTCAGAATTATTCAGACAAAATGGTGACAGATAAGAATCCAATGAAACCAATTGAAATGCACCCAACTTGCTTGAATCCAGAACAGGAAATGGAGTCTCATCACACCACCACTAAGCTAAGGAAGGAATGGTATTTCATATTTCAAGTAATTTCTACTTGTACAGAAACAGGAATAGAGGTCCAAATATGAGGAGGAGTTGGGGTAGGAGAAAACCTGGGGCAAAGGATTTGATGGTCAGAGGCCGAAGGTCACCTGAAGACCTAGGGGTGGATTTGCTGGGTCACTCAGCCCCTTGGCCGAAGTTTGGGGACCTCCAAAGTCAGTGAGCAAGGAGCCAGCAGAATTGCTGAAAACAGGACATCCCAAGCTTGGACACTCAGAATTGATGTATCCTAATTTCACAGTGGAAGCTGCCTAAGGATGGTCCTCAGGTATCCAAATTAATGAGCTAAGAAACAGGGCGGGGGACAAAGGCTGTGTGGTGCAAAAGACATGGAAAACTGGAATATCTGCTACTCTCAGCTACTTCCTTCCCTAGACAGAAACCCTCCTGTGCAGTAAAGCAGGATGTGGAAGTAGAAACTGTGTCTTGCTTACAGAGTAAAAGAAAATGGCTTTTATCCCAACTAACTGGAAAGGTCCCAAGAAGACTTGAACTCAGACGCTAGATTCAAAGTCTAGAGTGCTTACCATTACACCATAGAACCACAACAACCTCACTTGCTCACCTCACTATAGGTTTGCAAATCCTTTATTCAGCTTCCATTGTACTGTCTAGATTACTTACCCTGGTGCTTTCCTTGTCAGGCAGGATCCAGGTACCTTCACTCTACAATGGGTAGGAGGAGTTGCATTCCCCCACTTCCTTCCACTTCTCTCTGCTCATTTCTTTAGGATTGTACTTCAGAGAATGATACTTAAATCCACTTTGAAATTAAGGACATGCAAGATTGTTTTTCATAAGTCCTCTGCCAGATCCAAACCCATTCCTCCTAGGTTGCCTAGAATTTCCTACCATTACATAAGATTCCTGCCCCACACCCTTAAAATTTTTCTTTACTCTTCTCTGCAATTTTTATTATTCCTATTATATCCAGAGAGTGTCTGATGACCTTAGAAGTGGAATGGGATTCACTGTGTTTTCTCCTTTTCCTCTCTTTTTTCCTTGATTCCTTTTTTCACTTTTCATCTTATTCCCCATTTTCCTCTTCCTCCACCTCCCTCACTACTACTACTCACTTTTACCTGCTTCTTGATCTCTATTCAGCACAGATTATCAGAACATTGGGAAGAGTGCCACGGTCTGAAAGGAAGGTGAGGAATTGCTGTTCACCAACACAAGCGGCCCTACTGCTTCTAAGGTCAGAACCCTGTGCGGGTCTTTGCTGGGAAGATAGAATGAGGCAGTCCCAGCTGAGTGACTGAGCATCCCCAGGCAGTCCTCCCCTGGTCAATGCAGGCCTTAGGCCAGTACAGAATGAACCTGGAGTTAAGGTGATTCAAAAGTAAAGAACCTCGGAACACATGGATGTGTACTTTTTGTGAGTTACTCACATGATACAAGAAAATACATAGAAAAAAATTAAATTCTGCTCCACACAGCTTAAGGCTGACTCACCAAGTCCAGAAAAATTGA
>NW_027632951.1:3646-4931 GCF_902686455.1 Sciurus vulgaris | reverse complement strand
AGGGTGTGCAGCCCAGTCTCTATGAACACCCTTTGTAAACCAGCATGTTTACCAAATATGAGGCAGAATTCACCATCTTAAGCCTCTGCAGGATTGAGAGAAAGGATATCTTAGAAGTTCTATGTTTACAAGCTCATTTCTAAACACTCATCTAGAACAGGATGTTTGGCCCTTGCAATTTTTAGCAGCTTATATAAGGGAAAGAGGTATTGATATTCTGGTGGAAATCTCAAGTTTGTATCAACTTCTGTCCAAAAGATTTCTTTAACTTGCTCCCCCTCCTAAATTAAAGAAATTTTAGTGTTCAGGCAAAATGGGAACTCAGAAAGGGGCTTTCTTTTTTTCTTTTTTGAATTGTTTTTCTAAAGTGGACACTCCAGGTTATAAACACTCAAAGCACACATACACATTTTAAAACTAATTGTTCACATCTTCCATTTCTGACCAGCCTTTTATAGCTTAGAATCTGCTGTTAAAATACCCTGTCACATCTTCTTAAAAAGTTCTCTTGCTGGGTTTTCCAGATTTCTGTCTGGATGGGGGATTGGTGAAAATTCAGTACCCTGATAAACATGAGGGGTGTATGGGGGTGATTCTTATCAGGTTGGATGTAGAGCCAACACTGCTCAGGAGAGTGGCATACTGGCATTCCCTTTCACACAGGCAATAGGATTCCAGTCCCACAAGCCAGAAAGAGGACAAGAAACAGGTTTCCCTGGCTGGTAAATCTGCAGGGCTCTTATTCTAATTAGAGGCAAACTCCCCAGCCCAGGGTTCAATGAAGGATTATCAAATAGATAGTCTTAAGCCTGGCAGGGGGGTGCACATGACTGTAATATCAGCAACCTGGGAAGTGAGTCAGAAGGATAAGAAGATTGTTGTCAACCTCTAAACTTTAGCAGGGTTCTAAAAAATTTAGAGAAAAACCCTGTCTTTTTTTTTTTTTTTTTTTTTGCAGTGCTGGGGATTTGAACCCAGGGCCTTATGCTTGCGAGGCAAGCACTCTACCAACTGAGCTATATCCCCAGCCTGAGACCCTGTCTTAATACAACCACTACTACTACTACTAAGAAAAATAATAATGAACAAGGGATGTAGCTCTCAAGTGCCCTGGGTTCAATGCCCAGTAAGAAATATCGAACAGCTTTTTTTTTTTTATTGTAAACAAATGGGATACATGTTGTTTCTCTGTTTGTACATGGCGTAAAGGCATACCATTTGTGTAATCATAAATTTACATAGAGTAATGTTGTTTCATTCATTCTGTTATTTTTTCCCTTCCCCC
>NW_027632951.1:0-3546 GCF_902686455.1 Sciurus vulgaris | reverse complement strand
CATATCAGTTTGATATGTCATAGTATGGATATCATATTAGTATTAAAAAGCCATAATAAAACTTTTAGGTCACTTTTTAGAAACTCAAGTATGCATATCATCTTAGGATTAAAATCAACATGATAGTTAATACACTCATTTTAATGATAACTCATAAAAATTATTTAATGCCAAAAATGCAGATATTGTATTAGCATAAGATTGTATAAATATAAATATGCTACTGTTAAATGCTACAGAACACCTGTTTACTAGTTTTAGATGGTATAAGAAGGATATTAAAAGTGCATATTAAAATTCACAAGTAAGTTATATATTGGTTTCAGGGTTTATGGATAGATGGCATTAGTAATATTAAAGGCTACAGGACATATATTTCATTGGTTTTTTAGGTGATATATGGATGTCATATTTGTATTTCAAGGTAGAGGGGAGCTAGTATATTCATTTTGCATGCTAGGCTATGAATATCATTAGTTTTATAGGTCACAGCACAGCTTCTGTATTTGTATTTGATACTCTAGTTTGGATATTATATTAGTGCTTGAGTACTCTGAATGGCTGTGATGTCCATTTTCTAATGTTGTAATATCAGACTGTTCATTGCTTGTATTTAATTTTTTTTCTGTAATTTACATGTTAACCTTTAAAAAAAGGTATTTATAAAAAATGATCAAGTGAGGATTGTATATGGCTGTGAGAGTCCACAGAACAAATAATTTGTGAGTATTTGAGGCCACAGTGAAGATTTTATGTGAGTGTTAGAGGTCAAGAGAGAATATTATGTAAAAGTTACCAGAATGAGGATAAGTAAATGTCATAGACCACATAAGGGTATTCTGTGTCATTGCTATAGTGAGGTAATTATCAGAGTGTCAGAGACATTGTGAAGGCATTATGTGAGTGTTGGTAGGCAGATTAAAGATATTATGTGAATGTGAGCTGCCAGAGTGAAGACATAATGTGTCAGAGGCCTCAGTGAGTGTAATGTCTGGATTTCAGTGGCTACAGTGAGGACAGTTTTACAACATTAGTGGTCCAAGTGAGAAGATTATGTGAGAACCTGAGGCCATAGTAAGTATATTATATGAATGTAAGAGGCCAGGTAAGGACTTTATGTTAGTGTCAGATGTCATAGTGAGGGTATAATATGAGTTTAAGAGACCACATGGAGGATATTTTATGTGTGTCAGAGACCAGAGAAAGAGTATTGAGTAAGAGTCAGAGGTTTTATTATGGAAGTTATGTGCATGTAATTATTCATAGTAAGGTTATTATGTGAAAGTCAGTGTCCAAAGTGAGGGTAATATCTGACTCTGAGAGGTCACATGATATGTGTCTTTCAGAGGTCACAGTGAAGATATTATGTGAAAGTCACAGGCCACATTGAGGTTTAGATGTTTGTGTCAGAGGCCACAATCAGGGTTTTATGTGATTATCAAGGTACCAGTGAGGGAATTTTATGAGTCATACCAAGGGAAGATATTATGTGATTGTCATGGCAACAGTGAGTGTATTATATGAGTGTCAGAGGACACAGGATATTATGTGAGAGTCAAAGACCATAGTGAGGATATTTTGTGTTAGAAGGCACAGGGAGGATTTCATATAAATGTCTGAGTCAACATTGCTGACATTATATCAGTATCAGATGCCAGACTGTGTTTATTGGATGTTAGAAGCCTCAGGGAAGATACTCAATGAGTGATGGAGGTCACAGTGGTCACTTTGAGAATATTATGTGTCAGTGGCAAGAGTGATGACATTATGTGAGTGTCAGAGGCTACAATGAGGGAATTATGTGAGTCTTATCAGCCACAGTGAGGGTATTATATCAATATCAGAGGCCACATTGAATATATTATGTGAATGTCAGAGGCCACTGTTATGGTATTTTGTGAGTTTCAGAAGCCAGAGTGAGGTAAATGTCAGATGTTTAATTGTGCATATTATGTAAGTGTCAGAGGCCACAGTGATGGTATTATATGAGCATCAGGACCAAATGAGGATATTATGTGAGTGGCAACTCTCCCAGGAAGAATATTGTATGAGTGTCAGAGGCTGCAGTTAGGATATACTGTCCACCACAGGGACAACACTGTGGAAATTATGTGGGTGTCAATGGCCACAGTGAGAATATTTTGTCATGTCAGGGGCCAGCTTGAGGATACTATGAATGTTCCAAGACACAGTGACTGTCTTGGACCATAGTGATTGTATTATGTGTGTCAGAGGTAACAATTATATTATGTGATTATATAATTGAAGGTATTTGGTGAGTATTGGAGGCCACATTGAGGGTATTATATGAGTGTCAAGGTAATAGTGATGGCATTTTGTGAGTGTCAGATACCAAGTGAGGATATTATGTGAATATCAGGGGCAAAAGTGAGTATATTAAGTGAGTGAAAGTGGTCACAGTTAAAATATTATGTGAGTTTCAGAGGCCAGATTGAATTTATTATATGAATATCAGAGACCAAATGTGGATATTATATGAGTGTTAGAGGCTACATTGCAAGCATGATGTGAGTGTCTCAGGTCACAAAAAGATATTATATGCATGACAAGTCACATTGAATGTAAATTGTGAGTATAGGAGAAAAATCTGTGGGTCTTTTGTGAGTATCACAGATTAGAATAAGAATACTATGTCAGTATCAGAGACTAAAAGGATGACATTATGAGTTCAAAAATTCAGAGAGGATATTACATCAGTTTCAGACATCACAAATTATGTCAATGCCAGAGGTCAAAATGAGGATATTTTATGTGTGTCAGAGGACACAGTGATAATATTTATATGAATTTCAGAGGACACAGTGCGATATTATGTGAGTGACAGAGAACAAAGTGGTAGTAGTCTGGGTCTGAGGTCAAAATGTGTGTATCATGTGATTGTCAGAGACCAGAATTCAGGATTTATGTGAGTGTCACAGGGTACATTGAGGGTGTTAAGTGAATACCAGAGGTCACAGTATAGTTATTATGTGTCAGAGGTAGCATTGATGATATTATGTGTCAGAGGCCAATTAAGGATATAATGTCTGTGTCAGAGGTCAACTTGAGTGCATAATGTGGGTGTGTGAGATCACACTGAGGTTATTTGAGTGTCAGTGGTCAAAGTGAGAATGTTACATTAGTGTCAGAGGTCAAGTGAGGATATTTTGTGAATGTCATAATCCAAAGTGACGGTATTACATAAGTAACAGAGGTCCCAGTGAGGTTATATTGTGATTGTAAGAGGTCACAATGAGGACATTATGTGAGTATCAGAGGTCATGTGAGGACATTATGTGACTATCAGATTCACAGTGAGGATATTTTGTGAGTGTCACATAAAAGATGAGGAAATTAAGTGAGTATCAGAGGTACCAGTGAAGATAAATAAAAGGGTCCAAAGTCATTTCAGAAAATATTGTGAGTGTCAAAGATCACAGTGAGGACATAATGTGAGTATGAGTGGCCACAGAGATATAAATGAAACTATTAATTGAGTGTCATAGGGCTCAGAACGGGAATTATGTGAAAGCCAGAGGACACACT
>NW_027632952.1:0-4964 GCF_902686455.1 Sciurus vulgaris | reverse complement strand
AAAACTTGTGGTGTCACCCTTGCTGTGCATCCAAAGAGTGGTTACCAGGCCTCTCTCTCCATGACACTGAATGTACCTTTTTCACAGCAGCACATGGATTTTTCTCTAAAATACACATTATGTTATGCTGCAAAGCAACTCTTAACAAATACATAAAATAGAGATAAAACTTTTCATTCTATGAGATCTTAGTAGAATGAAATTAGAAATCAAAAACAAAAATAAAAAGCAGAATCTTCTCTAACATCTGCAAACTAAACAATACTCTATTGAATGACCAAAGTATCAGAAGACATCAAGGATGAAATTTTAAAAACTAACTCAGATAAATGAGAATAGAAATGCAACATATCAAAATCTCTGGAATATTATGAAAGCAGTCCTAAGAGAAGAGTTCCTTGCATTCAGCTCATTCTTTAAAGAATAGAAAGTCCCTCATAAGTACCTAACATTTCATCACAAGGCACGAGAAAAAGAAAGACAAAGAATAAGTATAGTCAGAGCTGAAATAAACAAAATTGAAACAAAAAATACTCAAACTATCAATACAACAAAAAGTTGGTTCTATCAAAAAGTAAATGAAATATATAAACACTTAGACAAACGAATCAAGAAAAACGCAAATTTCTAAAATTCACAATGAAAAAGGAAATATCACCATAGACACTACTGAAATACAAATGATATTCAGAAACTATTTTGAAATTTATTCTCTAATGAATATAAAATGTTGAAGATATCAAAATTTCTACAGAAATACAAACTACCCAATTCAATCAGAAATACATAAATTTAAACAGATAAAATTCAAGCAATGAATTTGATGATTCCATCAAATGCCTACAAAGAAAGAAAAGTCCAGGACCAGATGAATTTTTAACTCAGTTCTACCTGCCCTTCAAAGAAAACCAGACCTCGTCAATTTTTTCCATGAAGTAAGGAAGGGGGTAATTTTTCCAAAGTAATTGTATGAAGCTAGTATTATCCTGCTAACAAAAATAAAAACAAAAAGGCACATCAGGGAGAGAAATTTTCAGATCAGTATTTCTGGTGATATAGATGAAAAAATTCTCAATACAATACTGGTAAGTTTGCATATGAAGATATGTTTCAAAGGTAGTGCACAGTGCTTCAAATGAAGTTCTTCCCAGGGAGCAAGGTGTTTCAACATATGGAAATCAGTACATATAATTCATCACATCAGCAGTTTTAAAGGCACAATCACATGATTAGGTCAATAGATGCCAAAAGGTATTTGACAAAATAGAGCATTAATTCATGTTCAAAACACAAGAAAGACTAGGGACAGGAGGAATATACCTCAACATCAGTAAAGGTTGTATATACTAAACTCAAGGCCAACATCATTCTAAATGGAGAATAATTGAAATGTTCCCTCTAAAAATCAGAAACAAGACAGGAATGCCCTCTTTCCACTTTTTCCATTCAACAAAGTTCTGGAAACTTTAGTCCGAGCAATTAGAGAAAAGAAGAATTAAAGGAATATGAATGAAAAAATATCAACTATCCCTATTTGCTGACAATGTGATTTATATTTATAGAAACAGGAAATTTTACTAGAAATGTTCTAGAACTAATAAATGAATTCAACAATGTTAGCAGAATATAAAATTAACAGTCATAGAAACAATTGCATTCCTATACACTGGTGATGAATCAAAGAGAAATTAGGAAAACTGCTCCCATTCAAAGAGCCTTAAAAATAAAACAAAATATTTGTGAATCAATCTAACAAAATAGGTGGACAACCTCTATAATGAAAACTACAGAACTCGTAAAGAAAGAAGTTGGAGAGAACCTGGGAAGATGGAAAGATCTTGCATGTTTTTGAATGCGTATTTTAAAAATGACCAGACTACCAAAAAGTGCTATACATATTTAATCCAATTCCTACTAAAGCATAGTTATGTTCTCCATAGAAATAGGTACATCAGTCATGAATTTCATTGGATAAAGAAGAAGCTAGGAATAACCAAATCATCTTCCATGAGAAAAGTGAAGCAGGAGGCATTCCAATACCAGAACTTAAATTATACTCCAGAGCTATAGTTAACAAAAAACACACGATATTGGCACAATACAGACTAGGAAGACAAACTGTACCGAATAAAAGATGTATAGACAAACCCACATAAATACAGTTACCTCATACTAGACAAAGTCACCGTAAACACACATTGAAGAGTAGATACCATTTTCAACAAATGGTCCTGGAAAACAGGAAATCTATATATAGTAGATTGAAATTAACCCCCTATATCTCAATCTGAACAAAATTCAACTCAAACTGGCATTAGACCAGAAAGATTGCATCTACTAGAGGAAAATGTAGGACAAACTCTCCATTATGTCACATTAGAACCAATTTCCTCAACAAGACTCCTAAAGTGCAGGAATAAAATAATAGATCAATAAATGGGATGGTATCAAACTGAAAAACTTCTTTAACAGCAAAGGAAATATTCAAGAATATGAAGAGACAGGCCCACAGATGAATCCTGCATCTCAGACGAGCATTAATCTCCAGGATATACAAAGAACTCAAAACACTTAATACCTAACAACCCCAAATAAACCCAATCAGTAAATGGGCCTCATAATGAACAGACACTTCACAAAAGAAATATGATCAGTAATAAATGAAAAAATGTCCAATATCACTAGCAATTAGAGACAGAAAATAATACTAAACTGCAGTCAGAATGCCAATTATAAAGCCTACAGTAACATAGATGTTGGTAAGGATGTGGGGAAAAATTACAATCATACATTACTGGTGGACCTGAAAATTGCTTAGCCCATTAGCAGTATGAGATTCCTCAGAAAACTAGGAATGTATCCACCTTTGACATAATTATCTCACTTTCAGCATATACCCAGAAGACTTAAAATTTTCCTACTACAAGTGACATGGCCACATCAATTTTACAGCAGTTCAGTTCATAATACCTAAGCTATGAAACCAACCTAGATGCCTTTCAACAGATGCATGGATAAAGAAAATGTGGTACATATATACAATGGACTATTATTCAGTAAAAAAGAAACAAATTAAGGCATTTACCAGGAAATGTATAGAACTAGAGACTATCTTCCTAGGTGAAAATAAGCCAATCCCTAAAATTCATAAAGCTACATATTCTGTCTAATATGGAGTCTGACTCATTAAAAGCAAAGCAATGGAGGAGAGGAGGTTCACTGGATTGGACTGTGTGTAGTGAGGAAAAGAAGGGAGAATAGGGATTGGAATGACCATACAGTGATCAAACCTATTTTTCTATGAAATATGAAAGCACAACCATTCTAACTCCACCACAATTATAAGACAAGATAGTTTATAAATGTATGATATGTGAAAATACAATCTACGTCCCTGATGCTAAGAACAACCAAAATAGGCATATGACCACATATAATTGACAACTCTTTTGACTCTTTCTATTTTCCTGAAAGATCTAAAATTAGCATATGGAAACACTGCCACAATTTTTAGAGTAAAAAATTCGTAATTGCTATATAGTAATTGTACACAGATATGTACTATGTATATGTAATATGTATATATGATATATAGTATTATATATTTGTTATATATATATAATACACATAACAATATATAAAATTAATATATACCATATGTCATATAAATTTATACACATTCTACATATAAAATAAACAACATTTTATTTTATTTATTATTTTAATTCATTTTTGGTAAATGGATGGAAATAGAGAATATCCTGCCATGGAAAATTAGCCAAACTCAGAAACTCAAAGGTCAAACATTTTCTCTCAAAAATGGAAGTTGGGTGCTCGCTTCGGAAGCACATATACTAAAATTGGAACGATACAGAGAAGATTAGCATGGCCCCTGCGCAAGGATGACATGCAAATTTGTGAAGCGTTCCATATTTTTAGAACACCTGGAAGACAGAACTTCAGACATTGAAGACAAAATATTTAACCTTGAAAACGAAGTTGAACAAACAGAGAAGATGGTAAGAAATCATGAATAGAATCTACAAGAACTATGGGATATCATGAAAAGGCCAAATTTAAGAATTATTGGGATTGAGGAAGGCCTAGAGAAACAAGCCAAAGGAATGAACAATTTATTCAATGAAATAATATCAGAAAATTTCCAAATCTGAAGAATGAAATGGAAAATCAAGTTCAAGAGGCTTATAGGACTCCAAATACACAAAATTACAACAGACCCACACCAAGGCACATTATAATGAAAATACCTAACATACAAAATAAAGACAGAATTTTAAAGCTGTGAGAGAAAAGAACCAAATTACATTGAGGGGGAAACCAATATGGATATCAGCAGAATTTTCAATCCAGACCCTAAAAGCTAGAAGGGCCTGGAACAACATTTTTCAAGCCCTGAAAGAAAATGGATGCCAACCAAGAATCTTATACCCAGCAAACTTACCTTCAAATTTGATGATGAAATAAAATCCTTCCATGATAAACAGAAGCTAAAAGAATTTACAAAAAGAAAGCCAGCATTACAGAACATTCTCAGCAAAATATTCCATGAGGAAGAGATGAAAAACAAAGAAGCAAATCAGCAAAGGGAGGAATTATCCTAAAGGAATTGTCAAATAAAGGAGGAAACAAGTTGTGTCAAACAAACAAATAAATAAATTTAAAAAATGAACCAAATGACCGGGAAACCAAATCATATCTCTATAATAACCCTGAATGTTAATGGCCTGAATTCATCAATCAAAAGACATAGACTGGCAGATTGGATTAAAAAGAAAGATCCAACAATATGTTGCCTGCAAGAGACTCACCTCATAGAAAAAGATACCCATAGACTAAAGGTGAAAGGATGGGGAAAAACATACCATGCACATGGACTCAGCAAAAAAGCTGGAGTATCCATCCTCATTTCGATAATGTGGACTTCAAGCCAAAGTTAGTCAGAA
>NW_027632953.1:4588-5039 GCF_902686455.1 Sciurus vulgaris | reverse complement strand
TGTTCTTAATTTCTACATTTCCAGGGTGACCATGCATCCAAACCTTTGAAGGAAGGACAAACATTGGACATTTGTCAATTTACCATTAATATATTAATAGCATTCACCATTTTTCTTTTTTTTATTGTAAAACAAATGGGATACATGTTGTTTCTCTGTACATGGCGTAAAGGCATACCATTTGTGAATCATAAATTTACATAGGGTAATGTTGTTGATTCATTCTGTTATTTTTCCTTCCCCCCACTCCTCCTACCCCTCTATTCCCTCTATACAGCCTTCTTTCCTCCATTCTTGCCCCTCCCTAACCCTAACCTAACCTAACACTAACACACCTCCTCCATTATGTGTCATTATACAACACTTATTAGCGATATCATTGCCCGTTGGTTTTTGAGATGGCTTATCTCACTTAGCATGATATCTCCCCAATTTCATCCATTTGCCTGCA
>NW_027632953.1:0-4488 GCF_902686455.1 Sciurus vulgaris | reverse complement strand
CTGCAGTTATGTGCGCAGGGAGAGGCCACGCCCACCAGCATCTGGCAGGCACCATCTTAGCTCAACATGAGGTGAGGCAGGGGCGTGACCCTGCCAGCTCTGACACCAAATGTATTTTTTTCCATCTTTCATGTTAAGTAACTCCAGAAACTGAGCTATCAACCTAGATTTCTTCAAGTTAATGCTAGGAGATTACAGGGTGCAGAAAAGCACATCACAGGCCCAGAGTCTGAATATGATTCATAAAAGAAAGAAATCTAAAATGCTCATGAGAATTTTTGAAGAAAAAATATGTAATTATTTCCAAAAATATATGTCCTTTGGTTGCTATCTCTACTATATATCATTTAGAAAACAATAAATTATGATGCATATATCTAGGATTTGCCAAATCTTATCCTATATGGTTTTGTGTCCAAAATTCAGAAAAGAGAATGCATGATTCACTGTCAAAAACATTATAAAATAAATCTTTAAGTGTTGGGGTCTTTAGCCCCCTTTTTCTTCTCGAACAGAGCAAGAGAAGGGGGCACTCTCCAACAAGAGCAGACTGGGAAAGGTAAGGCCAACTGATCACCTGCACCCAGCCCTCCGGGCATAGGACAATCAGATGATCAGGGACACCAGTCACAGCAGGAACTTGTTTATTGAGGAAGTCGCACAGCTTTTATGTAGGGTGGAGGCTAGGCAGTAACCAATCAGCTTAAAGATCAGCAAGGCATGGGGAGTTAACGCAGGTGAGAGTCCCATAGGACTATATGGCAACCACGAGCTGATCACTTTCACGGAATCCCTGGTGGTGGTCCGATTTATCATCATTAACTTTTTTTTTTTTTTAAACTGGGTTATGGCAACTTTAATAAACTCAGTACATTAATCCCCTAATAGTAATTTATTTTTCTTTTTTTTATTTTAATTGAAAATCATAAATTTACATAGGGTAATATTGTTTGATTCATTCTGTTATTTTTCCCTTCCCCCCACCCCTCCCACCACTCTTTTCCCTCTATACAGTCCTTCCTTTCTCCATTCTTACCACCCTCCTAATCCCTAACCCTGAAACTAACTCTAACCCTAACGCTAACCCCTCATACCCCCCCTTATATGTCCTCACCTGCTTATCAGTGAGATCATTCGTCCTTTAGTTTTTTGAGATTGGCTTATCTCACTTAGCATGATATTCTCCAATTTCATCCATTTGCCTGCAAATGACATGATTTTATTATAATTCATGGCGGAGTAATATTCCATTGTATATATATGCCACAGTTTCTTTATCCATTCATCAACTGAAGGGCATCTAGGTTGGTTCCACAATCTGGCTATAGTGAATTGAGCAGCTATGAATATTGATGTGGCTGTATCTCTGTAGTATGCTGATTTTAAGTCCTTTGGGTATAGGCCAAGGAGTGGGATAGCTGGGTCAAATGGTGGTTCCACTGCAAGCTTTCTGAGGAATCTCCATACTGCTTTCCAGAGTGGCTGCACTAATTTGCAGCCCCACCAGCAATGTATGAGTGTACCTTTTTCCCCACATCCTCGCCAACACCTATTGTTGTTTGTGTTCTTGATAATCGCCATTCTAATTGGGGTGAAATGAAATCTTAGGGTAGTTTTGATTTGCATTTCTCTTATTACTAGAGATGTTGAACTTTTTTTCATATATCTGTTGATTGCTTGTACATCTTCTTCTGTGAAGTGTCTGTTCATTTCCTTAGTCCATTTGTTGATTGGATTGTTTGTATTCTTGGTGTAGAGTTTTTTGAGTTCTTTGTAGATTCTGGAAATTAGGGCTGTATCTGAAGTATGAGTGGCAAAGATAATGTCCCACTCTGTAGGCTCTCTCTTCACATTACTGATAGTTTCCTTTGCTGAGAGAAAGCTTTTTAGTTTGAATCAATCCCAGTTATTGATTCTAGTTTTTATTTCTTGTGCTATTGGAGTCCTGTTAAGGAAGTCTGATCCTAAGCCAACAAGTTGAAGGTTTTGGGACCTACTTTCTTTCTATAAGATGCAGGGTCTGTGGTCTGATTCCGAGGTCCTTGAACCATTTTGAGTTGAGTTTTGTGCAGGGAGAGATAGGGATTTAGTTTCATTCTGTCGCATATGGATTTCCAGTTTTCCCAGCACCATTTGTTGAAGAGGCTATCTTTTCTCCATTGCATCATTAAGCTTTTGAAAACTGACTTTGAGGCCTTGATCATTGCTCACGTCACCAGGGAGTAAGGAATTAGCCTGAGTTAGTTAACGTGTTCATTAATCCAACATTTAAGGAAGAGGGAGTGGCTGTTATAGTGAATGTGTCATTCAAGAATTTACTTAAAACAATGATTTTTAGTAAAAATATTCACTTTTTCTGAATCCATAGGAAAGTGAGATTTTCCTTATTTATATCTTTTCCTGTTAGAATTTCCTAAAGAGAAGCCCTAGATTTTATTTGAAATAACCTCCAACTATAAAACATAAAAGATACCTACAATACAAACTCAGGGGTATAAAATATAAGCTTTTTTATTTATTAGAAGCAAAATTTTTTTCCCTTGGAATCCAGCTTTATCTGCCTTTTTGAATTTTTTTTTTTTGAAGACAGAAACCACAAAAAAATCACAGGCAAATGCCTTGAACTGCCAACTAATACAGGGAATATCTATATCTAAGTGTTCAATAAACATAAATATTTCAAAATCCAAAGAAATATTAGAAATATCTAGAGAAATATAAAATAAAATTTTACTATAGACAAACTATAATATTGATGGTGATATAAAGCAAATGAATATTCATAAACTTAGGAGGACTTTATTATCATTTGTGGAAACTCTTGCTAATGAAGATATATGATGCTCACTGTCACAGAGACTTTAGAAATTACAGCATATGTGACCATGATAACATGTAAGAACCCAACAGAACTCATCCAAACACCAAACATACAAACCTAGGGGCATGGTTCAAATGCATGTGCACCTTGGAAGAGATGAAAAATAATCTGTAGAAAAAATGGTTACTAGGAGCCATTCACATCTTTAGCTATATTATGTCCAGTTTAAAAAAAATATACAATACCATGTTTAAGTTTTATATATGTGTAATATTAATATTTTATTTCACATGTATACATGTTTAGAAAGAAAAAAAATGTTTAACTTGTGAGAAAATAAATATTGGAAGCAAATAACACACTCACACATCCCCTGTGCAGATGATAAAACTCATCATTACAAAGAAGACAATTTTCTCCTAAATTAACCTACAATATATCTCAGTAAAATTATGTACCTATATAAATATATCAGAGTAATTCTACTTTTATGTATCTATAAGCAATAACTTGTAAAACTATAAATAAAAGAAAAAGAGGAAATGGTAACAGAAGAGGAAAAGAGGAACTACTGGGTAATAAAATGGAGCAAACCATATTCCATATTCTATGATTATGTCAAAATGAACCCAAATATTATGTGTAAGTATAGTGCAATTATAAAACATTCACTGTTTTACTTTAATGAAATAAGAAACCAAATTATGAAGTTCTAAAATTCATTCACAAAATTACACATAATTTTAGCCAAGAAATTTTTCAATTATAAGAGGAAAAGGAGTACATTCATGTATATTGTGAAATTATACTATTATAATAATCATCAAGGAAATCACAATAGAAACTAAATACACATTTTGAAAAAAATTGTACAGTTAATTGTAATAGAAAATTCTACAAAAATCAAACCATAACAAATCAAATCTCACCAACTAACCTAGAACCCTCTCTCAAAATTAAAAAATAAAAGTACTATGGATGTATCCTCAGTAGTAAATATCCTGAGGTTCAACTTCTAGCAACACAATAAAAATAAAAGTAAAGAGAAAGTAAAATTGAAAATTAGCTAGCTCAGGAGGAAGTGAGGTTCCTATAGACCACAGCTGCTCTCCTGTCAAGAAAAATGGCATGTGGAGATTTGATCATGATAATGGGCCCACCTGTTAATCACCAGCACCAAGAAGATGCTGAGCCACAAGCACACATCTGCCAGAGAGTATTTAAGGTATGGGTCAAGGATGTCCTGCAAGGATAAGGAAGGCAGTGAGGGGTGTGTGCCACTGATGTGCTCCCCATTTGATGGCCAACAGGACTGAGGGTACACTGCCCCACAGGAGAGCTCAGGCCTGCAGAGTCCAGAGACTGCACAGAGTCCAGTTTTGCAGGCTCCTATTCCTGCATCTGCCAGTCCCACCTTTCCATCAGCCTTCCTCCCCAGACTCATCATGCCACTGCCCACTCACCATTTTGGGGTCTCAGGAGCCAGTACTTGTCCCTAGAGATCTTCAACCCCTGCACAGTGGATCAACCTGGGTCTCCAAAGCAGGAGAGTGAAGCCTAGAGCTGAAAGGCAGATAAGGTGGACTCAACAGAAATAGAGAAGCCAGTGGAAACCAATCCCCAACTACCTGGCAGTTCACGCATTGGACAGATCTAAGTGCTCCTGA